>NW_011479808.1:4660-5465 GCF_000754665.1 Bison bison bison | reverse complement strand
GGGGAAAAAAAAAAAAAAAGCCATGACAATCCTCAACAGTATATAAAAAAGCAGAGTCATCACTTCACCGATGAAGGTCAGTATAGTCAAAGATATGGTTTTTCCAGTAGTCATGTACAGATATGAGAGTTGAATCATAAAGAAGGCTGAGCACCAAAGAATTGATGCTTTCAAATTGTGGTCCTGGAGAAGACACTTGAGAGTCCCTTGGACAGTAAGGAGATCAAATCAACCCTGTAAAGCAAATCAACCCTGAATATTCATTGGAAGGACTGATGCTGAAGCTGAAGTTCCAATAGTTTGGCCAGCTGATGCAAAGAGCTGACATTGGAAAAGACCCTGATGCTCGGAAAGATTAGGGACAGGAGGAATAGAGGGTGGCAGAGGATGAGATGGTTGAATGGTATCACTGACTCAATGGAGATGAGTTTGAGTAAACTGCAGGAGACAGTGAAGGACAGGGAAGCTTGGCATGCTGCAATACATGGGGTCACAAAGAATCAGACCAGACTTAGCAACTGAATAACAACAACAGCATAGATGTAAAACTACTGAATTAGAAAAATGTTCATAGTTTTACCCAGTATTCTTCTAGTTGAAGAAAAAAAATGGCCACTCAGTGGAGAAGATTTCTGTATGGTAGGAACAATGGTCTATAGAGTGCATCTTCTCAAAATCCTCTCCTACTACAAAGTTTGGTCCCTCATTATCTCCTGTCTGCTGCTGCTGCTGCTGCTGCTAAGTCGCTCAGTCGTGTCCGACTCTCTGCGACCCCATCGACCCTCAGCCCACCAGGCTCCCCCGT
>NW_011479808.1:0-507 GCF_000754665.1 Bison bison bison | reverse complement strand
CATACATTAGTTTTAAAAATTAATAAAATTGCTATTTTCAGAACTGAAGTTAAACACAATTACCGAGTAAAATAAATAAATTAATGTAATCATAATTAATATATTTATAAATACATTAAATAGTTTTAAAGGAATCAGCCTAGAATATAAGTAAACAACTACAAATAAATAAATAGTTACAAACCTCTTTCATTTTGTACCAATCATAGTCAAAGCTAACTAATAATGTATTTTCAAACTTTAATTAAAAGTTTTCTCTAGTATACTCTGAAACATGGGACTATATGTCACTCCCTATCAGGCAAGTTTTGGAGGAGGAGGAATATTGACTGGGGCTTCCCCTGTGGTTCAGTGGTAAAAAATCTGCCTGCAATGCAGGAGCCACAGGTGATGTGGGTTCAATCCCTGGGTCAGGAATATCCCCTGGAGGAGGGCATGACAACCCACTCTAATATTCTTGCCTGGGGAATCCCCATGGACAGAGGAGCCTGGTGGGCTACAGTCCAT
>NW_011479807.1:8941-10124 GCF_000754665.1 Bison bison bison | reverse complement strand
ACACACAAACCTGTTGTAGAGTCGCCAGGGCACAGGGCTGAGCAAGGCACATACACATAAGCACAAACCTGTTTCACAGTTGCCAGGGCACAGGGCTGAGAACGGCACACACACAAACACACACCCACATACATAAACCAGTTTCACTGTCGCCAGGGCACAGGCCAGAGAACAGCACACACCCTCACAAACCGGTTGCACAGTCACCAGGGCACAGAGCTGAGAATGGCACACACACACACACACACACAGACGCACCATCTGGTTGCACTGTCACCAGGGCACAGAGCTGAGAACAGCAAACGCACACACACACACACACACACACACACACACACCGGTTGCACAGTCGCCACACACAGGGCTCAGAACGGCACACACACACGTGTACTCACACACACACATACACATAAACTCGTTGCACAGTCGCCAAGGAAAAGGTTCAGAACAGCTCTAACACACACACACACACACACACACACACACACACACAAACCGATTGCATGGTCACCAGGATTCATAGCTGAGAACAGAACACACACACACACACAGACATAAACCGGTTTCAAAGTCGCCAGAGCACAAGCCTGAGAACAACACAGACACACACACGCACACACACAAATTAGTTGCACAGTCACCAGGGCACAGGACTGAGAACAGCACACACACACACAGGGACACACAAACGGGTTGCACAGTTGCCAGGACACAGGTCTGACAATGAAACACACACACACACACACGCAAACCGGTTTCACAGTCGCCAGGCACAGTGCTGAGAACAGCACACAGACACACAGGACACACACATACACACGAACAAAGCAGTTGCACCGTCGCCAGGGCATAGGGCTTAGAATATATCACACTCACACACACATACACAAACCGGTTTCACAGTCGCCACTGCACAAGCATGAACAGCACACACACACGCACACACACACACAAACCAGTTGCACAGTCTCCAGGGCACAGGGCTGAGAATGCACATATACACACACACACATACACACACCTGATGCGCAGTTACCAGGGCAGAGGGCTGAGAATGGCACACACTGACACACACTCACACAAACCGGTTGCACAGTCGCCAGGGAACAGGGCTTAGAACAGCACACACACACACACACACACACAAACCGGTTGCACAGTCGCCAGGGTGCAGGGCTTAGAA
>NW_011479807.1:4099-5201 GCF_000754665.1 Bison bison bison | reverse complement strand
ACCGGTTGCGCACTAGCCAAGGCACAGGGCTCAGAACAGCTCTAACACACACACACACACACACACACACACACACACACAAACCGATTGCATGATCACCAGGGTTCATGGCTGAGAACAGAACACACACACACACATAAACAAAAACCGGTTTCAAAGTCGCCAGAGCACAAGCCTGAGAACAACACAGACACACACACGCACACACACAAATTAGTTGCACAGTCACCAGGGCACAGGACTGAGAACAGCACACACACACAGGGACAAACAAACGGGTTGCACAGTTGCCAGGACACAGGTCTGACAATGAAACACACACACACACACACACATACACACACAAACCGGTTGCACAGATCCAGGCTACAGGACTGAGAACAGAACACACACACACACACACACACACACACACACAAACTAGTGTTACAGTCACCAGTGCACAGGACTGAGCATGGCACACACATACAGACACACACAGACACCAGACCGGTTTCAGAGTCGCCAGGGCACAAGGCAGAGAACAGTACACACACAAACATACACACACACACACACAAAGCAGTTGCACATTCGCCAGGGCACAGAGCTGAGAATGGCACACACGGACACACACCCACATGCACAAACCAGTTGCACTGTCGCCAGGGCACAGGGCTGAGAACAGCACACACACACACACACACACACACACATACCGGTTGCACATTCACCAGTCATAGGGCTGGGAATGCCAGACACACACACTCACACACACACACACACACATATGGACACAAACCGCTTGCACAGTCGCCAGGGCACAGGGCTGAGAACGGCACAAACACACACACACACACACACATACACACACACACGTACGGACACAAACCACTTGCATATTCACCAGGGCACAGGGCTGAGAATAGAACACACATACACACACATACATAAACTGGTTTCACAGTCTCCAGGGCACAAGCCTGAGAACAGCCCACACACCCACACATGCACGCACACACACATTAGTTGCACAGTTGACAGGGCACAGGGCTGTGAACCACACAAACACACACACACACACATAAACACAAACCTGTTTTCACAGTCGCTAGGGCACAGG
>NW_011479807.1:0-525 GCF_000754665.1 Bison bison bison | reverse complement strand
CGCCAGGGCACAGGGCTGAGAGTGGCACACACACACAAACATGCACAAACCGGTTGCACTGTCACCAGGGCACAGGGCTGAGAACAGCACACACACACACACAAACCGGTTGCACAGTTGCCAGGGCACAGGGCTGAGAATGGCACACACACACACACACACACACACACACATACACCAGTTGCACAGTCGCCAGGGCACAGGGCTGAGAACACTATCCGAGTCTACCAGGCAATTCCAGTGATGGTGTCCAGCAAACATACACCTGGATCTTGAAGCACCTCCTCTTGGAATTCCATTTGGATCAATGCAGGGCAACCTGCCCTGTTTTTGCACAGCATATAAAGACCTGAGAATGAGCTTTCTTACTTTCTGTGTGCGTGTGTGTGTGTGTGTGTGTGTGTGTGTGTGTGTGTGTGTGTATGTATTTGTGTGCCATTCTCAACCCAGTGCCCTGTTGACTGTTCAACTGCTGTGTGTGTGTGCGTGTGTGTGTGTGTGCCTGTGCTGTCCTCAGCCCTGTGC
>NW_011479806.1:17854-21565 GCF_000754665.1 Bison bison bison | reverse complement strand
TCCTCCGCCCATGGGATTTTCCAGGCAAGAGTACTGGAGTGGGGTGCCATTGCCTTCTCTGGCTTAGAAAGGCTAACACTTTTTTAAAAATGTCTTTTACTTAAGGAGCAGAATGTGTGACTTTAAAAGCTACACTGTAAAATGGGGATAAGGTAGGTGTCCTGGACTCACCTTGAAACTGATAGAAAGAATTTAAGTATTACAAGTTTACCTTACTAAGACCCTTATAATACCTTCCTAAGAACATGGTAGCTCTCAGAACTGGTCTTCACAAAGCACTGATAATCTTCCAAATATTTCCCTATCAGTGTAGTTGGTTTATATAGCATTAACAATGGACTGTGACACATAAGGAAACTTATTAATGTGTCATGCTTGGGTGGTATGATATTCTGGTTAATTGAGGCACAACACGCTTGATAGATGATACAGATTAATTCTACTTTATTCCATTTGCTTTTAGCAAGGACACATCTATAAAAAGTGTAGGTGGTATGCACCCTTCAGAATTCTTTCATTTAGGCACTGTAACATGTTTTGACTACTCTCGCACTTGACCAATCCAAAATTTCTGTCCAGAAACCAAACCAATAACTCTAGTGTTACCACAGTTTGCCCCAAAATTCAAAAAAAGTAATTACTTCTAATGAGTTAAGCTACAATCAGACAAATCTGGAGGAAAAATAAATTTCCTTCTAACCCTCACAGTTTTAAAAGAAACAAGCAGTGCTGTATTTGACAGTAAAAATATTTTAAAAAGATAATAACCTGGATTTCAAATGTGAACTTTGATTAGAATTTCTAATAAGCTTGAGTTGTTTTTGAAAAAGTTTAAAATCCCCTTCGTATATTAACAGGACTTATATAGCTATAAACTTGAAATTACTTAAGTCAACTATCATCTCACTTGCCCCTTGGAGTGAAAGCAAGAGATTAGCGGGTTTTTGTTTGAAACGAGGTCAATGGGTTAAGCATACTTTCTTAGTTAATTTAAAATCTTTTTCTACGTGTTTCCTTTTTGCCGACCTCTCCCTTCCAGCCCCTTGGACTTGGATGATTGTAATTAATACGCGTACAGTTTTTAAAAATTACCCAGGGTGTTTTTCTCAAGTCTTCTGCCCTTTGTGTATAGATAGGAATGTTCTTATTTTCCACCTTTGATTTGCATTCACTCCAGGTTCAGGTTCCTGGAGAGTGCTGGTAGTCTAGGTGTTGACTGGTGTTCATCCCCTGAAAGAGACTATCTTAAGCTGACAGGAACCTACTAAAATTGGAGTTAAAAAAATTCAACCTTATGTGCTAATTTTCCTTTTAAATAAAAGGGAGATGAAAACAAAAGCACAGAATTGGAAATTAACTGTAGTAAAAGGAAAGGAAGACATGGAATGGGGATAGCATGTTTACCTGTAAAAGGAGAAAAAATTTTTTAATGAATCGGGAAAAATTAAGGGGAAAAAAACCATGATAAACAGAAATCGAAAAGGATCAGAGAAGTCAGAAAGTGACTGGAGAAAAAGTTAGGAGCAGGAAAGGAAACACAGGGACATATTAAGATTTTAGGCTTTAAAGTTTTAATTCTCAAATGTAATATTTGCCCAGAAAATGTTCTGTGTCATAGATAAGCCTTGCTCATTCAGAAGTTAGTTTTAGGATTAAACTTTTGACTTTTTTCTACTCTTCCATATTTATAAATAAGATATTTACATAGTTGAGAGTATTTCCATAAATAGGAAAAAAGTGTGTAAAAAAATGTTGTGAATTCTAGAACTTAGTTGTATTCTCTAAATAGTAGTATAAGTAAATGATAAGATGTTCTTAAGTCTTTCAGAATTTTCTACCTTTAGGCTTGTGTACTCTAATTTCTAGTGGTGCTCTATTACTATTGCATCAAAATTGGAAGGAAATTAAGCTTTCTAAGCACATTTATTTATTTGGCTGCACAGCGGGGCTTGTGGGATCTTAGTTCCCTGAATAGGGATTGATCCTAGGCCCTTGGCAGCAAAAGCTCCAAGTCCTCACAACTGGACCACCAGGGAGTTCCGTAAGCACATTTATTTATAATTAATTTTTTGGAGTATAGTTGATTTACAGTGTTGTATTAGTTTCTGCTGTACAGCAAAATGAATCAGTTATATATATTCATGTATCCACTCCTTTTTAGATTCTTTTCCCATATAGGTCATTATAGAGTATTGAGTAGAGTTCCTGTGCTATAGTATGTATATGTCAATCCCAATGTCCCAGTTTATTGCCCATCTACCCTCTTGGTAACCATAATTTGTTTTATACATCTGAAACACATTTATTTTTGAGTTAAACATTTTTCACTGTATAGAAAAGTTGAGCAGATAAGAGGGCTCACCAGAGTGTGCTGAAACTCTTATTAGAATATTGTCCTCAGGGAGTCCTCTACCTTGCTCCCATTTGCCCTGGTCGCTTGCCTTCTGAAGCTCTGTCAATATTTTAGACTTGCCTGCTTGGAGAAGACAGGATGGGTAAATCCTTTTTAAAGTTTGCCTTTACCGTTTGGCATTTGACTGCAATTACAGTATTACTAAGAGGATTTGTGCTTAGCAGGAACTGATATTTTTAAAATAGCCTTATCCCTGGTCATTATTCAGTTTTTCAGAACAAAGGGATTAATTAAAGGCCTTTTGCAGCTAGCTTTTTTGTGATGATTTTGTTTCACATAAATCAGGATCAACTTCATTTCTGAGCATGATTTTATAAATAGACTTCTGATACCAGGATAGATGCTTTTGCAGTATAACATATAAAGATTTCCACATTTTACTGAATATAAAAATCAGTATCAAATGTAGCTGTGGTCCCCAAAGACATAATTTGTTTTCCCACTAAAGTTCCATGACAGTCACTGCTTTATTTCTGGGTATTTGAGAATATTGGATCATGTAGAAAGGATGATAAAACTGACAACCAGGACTCAATCTTCCTTCCACAGGACACCTTATACTCATCATTCCAAATATTAGGTTAGTAGTTGTGAATGTGGGAAGGCCAGAGACATGTCTATTCATGCAGCATATTCCTTTTTATAATGGGAAAATACCTAAACTGGAGGCTTATCCTTGGTCACACAGTGGCCTGTGCACAGTATCAAGTCTTAGACCTGGGATCTTGAGTTCAGAGATTATTCTAACCCTCAGTCCCCACCCCTTCTACCTCCCCACAACTGGATAAACTAATAAAAGACATTTTGTTTTGGTTTAGTATAAGTGTATTGGGCATTTTAAAAATCCTTTCAGAAGGTGAAACAGCTGATAATACCTTAAATTAGTTGGCTGAAAACGTAAAATAATTTTTTAGACTGTACCCCTTTTTAGTAGATATTTTTAAATTGTAGATTTTTAATCAAAAAAAGTAGTAAGCTCTATGGAAATGCCTGTTTTAATTGTATTGCCTGTTATATTTTAATTCTTTCAAAATTAAGAATAGTGTAAACAAATTACCTTTAAAAGTTAAAAATTTAATAAGTGGATTATACAACATTTTGACAGTGAGGGGAGAATCATGGAATTTTTACCCAGTGGTAATGGCTAGCTAATAATTCTTTGACTTAATAAATATATTTCTAGGAACCACATTTAAAATTATTAATTTCTCACATTTTCTCTATGTGCATGCACACAATTACATTAAACTAAAAGATTATTAGAGGAGGAAATGGCCAATCCAAAAATCACTGTAGAT
>NW_011479806.1:16416-17015 GCF_000754665.1 Bison bison bison | reverse complement strand
TTCCAAGTTTCAAAATAAGACAGCTTTTTAAATCCTAGAAAGGATAAGGAAAGTAGTTCAGAACATGAAAGAAGTGTTGTCCTTCCCATATTATTTCTTTTGAGAGCACCTGATATACAGATAGGTAAACTGTTATATGAGGAGCCAATGATGAGAGAAATGCTTTCTCTGTTAAAAGGTGAGCCACACATTTCTTTTTGGATAGTCCCCTTCATTAATGCGTTTTAAGTGATTGCATTCACGGAGAAGGTTTTAAGGTTTCGGCCCTATGCTTTCTGTTCTAAAGCAGAGTGTCTGTAATTACTTTGTCTAGGATTTTCAGAGAGACATTAATTTCCTGTTTCTGCCATGAAAGGAGAAGCTAGTTATGCTTATGAATTTTGTGTGGTTTTAGAGTAAAATTGCAGCAATAAGTAGCCCGGAGAAAAGGGCAAGGTAGATCTAGAACTTCTATCCTTGGCAGAGAGAAGTATGAGCTAAACTTCTTTGGTTAGAAGATCTCTTATGGTATAACAGCTATCTCAAAAGACACAACTTCCATTATGGTGGACTTAGAGGTAGAACAAACTGGGTAAAGGTGTAACTTTGGGACTTCAACA
>NW_011479806.1:14670-16316 GCF_000754665.1 Bison bison bison | reverse complement strand
GTGACGTTTGTGAACCCATTGGAACCCAGATATCAAAGGAGCAATGTAGAATGAATAGGGAGAGGACAGAGGGGCCAGAAGATTGGGTATACACAAAGAAAGACTAGGAAATAGACTGTAGGAAGCCATTAAGCTGGTCCCGTTCGATGTGATCTGCAAGAACCTGGGGTTGGAAGGTGGAATGCCATTACAGGCCATGGTGCCTAGTCCTCGTGAGACACTGGATAGGTGGTCATACCTGAAGTTCCTTCAGTGGCAGTATGCTTAGAGGTATACTGCTCTTGACTTTGGGAACATGGACCTGTACCCTTTTTACTATAGTATTTGTGAAAAGCCAAGTCCCTCACGAGCTCATTAGTAACTATATGTTGTACACATATTAAGTGCATTTTCCCCCTGCATAGACTACCGACTGTGAGTCCATTTTTATTTTTTGAGAATATTATGTATACAGCTCTGCAGGTTTTGTCATTTGACATTTTAAATGTCTGTGTTACTGCATATGGATTAATCTCATTCTTTTTGATTGCATATGTTATATAAGAGAGTTTGTTCAACCAGTTTCATATTGATATGTGAGTTATGCTCAGTTTTTGTGCTCTTACAAATAATAAGGCAGTGAACATCCATTAAGTTGTCAGTCCTGATTACAAAGCTTTTCCTTATATTGGCCTAAAATCTTTCTTTTAGCTTCTACTTACTGGTCTTGAAAACAGGTGCCATCTTTCTCCTGCGTCTTCTGTTGAATTGAAACATCCGTAGTCTGACCACTCTTCCTATGATTTGGATCCCTTTGCTGTCTTCTGGACATGATCCACTTTGTCATCTAAAGTACAGTGGTGGAATTGAGCACTGTCTTAGTTGTGGTTTCACCTGAACAGAGAGGGTGGGGTTGTCTGTTCTTTTAACTTGGTCCACAGTTTTATTAGTTCTGAAGACTGTCATACACATTTTTGGTTCGTAGTGAGGGTAGTCAGTTAAAAGCTTTACATTTGAAGTTTGTGGATCCCTGGAGCATTTGATAAAAGCTGTGGACTTCCCACCTCCCACCCCAAATGAATTAACACAGTCATTGTTGGAACTTGGAACTTCACGTGTTTCATGGGTCCCTAGTGTTTCTGTTTTGTTTATGATTAGGCTTTGTTGATTACTTTGCCAAAGTCATAAGTTCTCTCATTCTCTATCAGTGTTGTTACAGCATCAAAAATTAAACCAGAAATGGTCAGTCTTGGCATTACTTGGTGAGTCTGTTGCCTCCTGGTTTGTAGTGCTTTCTTACATGCAAGTGCTAACAGTTTTTCACAGTTCAGGATCAGTCTCTAGCTAACTGGTTTGTAGTTCAGAAATCTGTCTGGTTTCTAGTCCTGTCCCATTTTCATGATTCCACACAGATTACAGAAAGCAATTAAGCAGCCTTATCTGTGAAGCCTCCTAGGATCTCAGGACGTGATTTGCGAGATCAAATGACTTGAACTTGGTGAGAATATCTAGCTGGTTTTTCTTTTTTTCTCAGCCATCTTGGATTTAAGTTTCTTCTTAGTCATTATGTTTGATCTTCAGATTGGAAAGAATATAATATTCTTAGCTGAGAATGGAAATAAGATAGGAGGGTGTTTCTCTTTATCTTTGTAAATATTACATTAACC
>NW_011479806.1:13060-14570 GCF_000754665.1 Bison bison bison | reverse complement strand
ATTACATTAACCATGTCACCCAGGGGGGAATTCATTTTTTCCTCTACTTTTTTTTTTAACTTTAGCCTCTAAAATGCCATTTATTCACTATCTGGCACTTTGTAAAGTCACAATTCATCCTTAGGCTTTAGCTTTGTTCACAATATTCTTGCAGCTCCATTTCATTCTTCATAATACTTGGTTTATATGCCTGTTTTTGTTTTTTTTTTTTTTTACCATCTGTTGTAAATGTTTTTTTAACATCTGAATTCCAGAAAGCTCTCTGTGCAGCACATCAGATTTTTTAGATGCTTTCCCCTTTTCTTCCCCTCATCAGTGTGTTTTGCAGTTATGCAGTCAGCATTATACTTTTGAGAGCCTCCAAGCTTTTTCAAGCTTCTTTACAGTTCCTGATCTTGGAATTGATCCTAATTTTCCTTTGAAAATCTTGAAATCTGACTATCCAATATGGGCAGCATTCCCCTTCCTTTTCTTTTTTGATCTCCAGACAATATGGCTGCTTCCTTTAAAGCTTCCTCCTACTTGCATGTCACCAGTCATGCTTTCCTGGTGAAGATTAGGTACAAAGTACCAGTTTTTCTAATTTCTCCTCCAGTTTCTGGAAGACTGAATTTGTACACAAACCAAAAGCACATCATCGGATGCACTAATGTAAACTGAGTGATACTCAAACAGATGTCCCCTGGTCAGTAATAATAGCTAATAGCAGCTGTAATGTTTTCTACACAGCCACATGACAGGCACCATACTAAGTACTTTCCACATAGGATCATCTTGCCCATCTCCTACCTTAGGGTTATGAGGTTTAGGTGATACTGTTGTCCCAATAATACAGATGAGAAAATAGGCTTAAGAATGTTTAGTCACTTGCCCAAAATCACACAGCTTGTGAGCGGGAAAGTCAGATATTTCCTAAATCAAATTCTTAATCACTGTACTGGGCTGTTTGATGCAGTTCTGAATTACTATGCTGATTCTATTACTTTAAAACCTGTGTAACTGTCAGTCTACTGGCTGTGCACAGTAGGCACTTAAATATTTAATTTGAGGTTTATGTTTCTTGTTGATTTCCAGGATATTGCCTTTTAGCTCTTAGAAATCAATAAGAAAAAGATGAGAAAAATGGGTGAGGCACACTATTAGTTCATAGAAGAAACAAATGGAAAATGAAGATTGGAAAAGATGTCTTTTTTTAACTAATCAGACATTTATGATGGTTAGGAGCCCCACTGTTTGAATGACAAGACTCTGTAAATGTGACACATGAAAAAGAATGCAAAAATCTGGAATACCAGAAATAATCACTATTAACACAAGCAAACATACACAAAATTTTATTTAATTGGGATACCAGAGTACTATTGCCTTTTAGAAAATATATTGTGATCGTTCCATGGTAACAAATAGTCTGTTTTAACTGTTTGTACGTGAAGTAAAAGTAGTAGAGGATAAGACCTCAGAGCTTAATCACTTTTCTCTTTACTGAAATTGTTTACCGTTATTATTTACT
>NW_011479806.1:11232-12074 GCF_000754665.1 Bison bison bison | reverse complement strand
CATCCAAATCCTAACCCTCTTACCTCATCCTTGTCATTACGATACAGACTCTTTCTGCTTGGTTTCCAACTTCCTACTTCTTTCACAAAATATCCCCTGAATGTTTTGGACCAGTTTGATATTTTCTTTATCTAAAGTTCTATAGCACTCAGATGTGCTATACAGCTTCATACTTAGCTGTCAATTGCCTCATTTACTTAAAATTGGTAGATGTATATATTTTTTATTTCCCCAAGTATATTCTAAGTTCTTTGAGTGAATGGACCACATCTTCTGCTTTTTAAAAAAATCTCCCCACAGTAGTTAGCATAATATTTAAAAGTTTCATAAGATCTTAGCAATCATAATTAGGTAGTTCCAACTCTAAAAACAAAGGAAAAAGTTTGACCTTTTGTTGTCAACTGAACTATTACTGTAGGAGTTGATGATACTAAACCAAGATTTTATGTCTAAAACCAACTGAGAATTTTTTTGTGTCTTTAAATTTTTACCAACTCAACTAACTTAATTCCTGAGATTATTCAGTCATGATTGTTCTTACAGTGTTCCTTATGGTTAACAAAACCATGGCCAAGGTTTCCTCTGCTGTGAAACCTCTACTTGTCCTTCTATAGCCACCACTTGTAGCCCAGGGCCTGACATAGGTGACTAATAACATTTTGTTAGAGGAATTTAGCTTGTGCCTAGAGAATAACTTGTTTACTTGAAAAAGATTGGGAATGTGCATTAATTACTACAAATACAAATTATAAAAACAAATATAAGAGATTTGTTAAAAATAGAAACTATATGATCTTAACAGGAAATCAGTTTTAGGAAAGTAGCTTAGAATGGTAAGCTAA
>NW_011479806.1:8439-11132 GCF_000754665.1 Bison bison bison | reverse complement strand
AGTGGGCTTTGATATTTTGCCATTGATGTTCTTTTTTCTTTTCTTTCTTTCTTTTTTTTTTTTTTTGTTAAATTCTTTTACTTGTATTCTTAGGTTAAGACATCAGAATTTTACAGATACTCTCGACAGCTGCGCTATGAAGTTGACCAAGCATTGAATTACTTTCAGAACATTCACCAGCAGCCTCTGTTGGATATGAAATCAAGCCGCATCCGCTCTGCCAAACCCCAAACTACAGTATTCCGAGGCATGATTGGACATAGCATGGTTAACAGTAAAATACTTCTCTTAAAGAAACCAAGAGTCTGGTGGGAACTAGAGGGCCCACAAGTACCTCTGCGTCCAGACTGCCTTGCTATCGTCAATAACTTCGTATTCTTGTTGGGTGGGGAAGAGCTGGGTCCAGATGGCGAATTCCATGCTTCTTCCAAAGTGTTTAGATATGACCCAAGACAAAACTCCTGGCTCCGAATGGCAGACATGTCTGTGCCACGTTCAGAATTCGCAGTTGGTGTTATTGGGAAGTTTATTTATGCTGTAGCAGGCAGAACCAGAGATGAGACTTTCTATTCAACTGAGAGATATGACATCACCAATGATAAATGGGAATTTGTGGATCCTTATCCAGTTAACAAATATGGACATGAGGGGACAGTGCTCAATAACAAGTTGTTTATCACTGGTGGAATCACCTCATCTTCCACTTCCAAGCAAGTATGCGTGTTTGACCCCAGTAAAGAAGGGACCATAGAACAGCGGACCAGGAGAACGCAAGTAGTTACCAACTGTTGGGAGAATAAGAGCAAAATGAATTATGCCAGATGCTTTCACAAGATGATTTCATACAACGGCAAGCTTTATGTCTTTGGTGGTGTCTGTGTGATCTTGAGAGCCTCTTTTGAGTCTCAGGGATGCCCTTCCACAGAAGTGTACAACCCAGAGACTGATCAGTGGACCATCTTGGCATCCATGCCAATTGGTAGAAGTGGCCATGGTGTGACTGTGCTGGACAGACAAATAATGGTTCTTGGAGGCCTTTGCTACAATGGTCATTACAGCGATTCTATTCTCACCTTTGATCCGGATGAAAACAAGTGGAAGGAAGATGAGTACCCGCGGATGCCCTGCAAGCTGGATGGTTTACAAGTATGCAACCTGCATTTTCCAGAATATATTCTGGATGAGGTCAGACGTTGCAACTGATGACATCTTTCTCCCTTCAAAAAAGCCAAACAAAATCCATTTGTGACAAAGTAGTTAATTAAAAAACATAAGAAAAACCTCACCAGTTTTACTATCAAAGCCATTGGTCTAATATCGTAAAAATGTTTTCATTCTGTGCTAGCATCCTTTTTTTTCTTTTTAGTGGCCTCAAACTCATGCAATAAGTCAGTTGTAAGTGCTAGCTCTTGAAACTACTTCCAGAAGCAGTTTAATAGAACAATTCACTTATCTGGGAAGTTGATGTTATGCTTTAAACATTTCTTTCAAATGTCAGTGTAGGAGTCATGCATCTTCTAAGAGAAGACCTGATAAGTGTCACTGGATGTAATTTCAGTTCCTATCTCTAGCTGAAATCTTTTTGAACATTTATTTCAGTCTGTTAGACTTTTTGATTTTATTATTTAAGTTTAAAACTCTTGACCTTTTTGCATGGCTTTTTGCTGAAAACGCAAAAGTATAAATTTTCTACAAGATTAACTTTTTTATATTCAGAACACTATTTCTAAGCTGCCTTCTCTTACCTGCATTGTGTTAGTGAAAGCATATCCATACTTGCTTACATCTTATGAATATATAAGGCACATCCCCTTTTATGCGTGGTTAGGATTCTATATTTTTAAGCTAGTGCACTTGCACACACAGTTTGCCATACGTGTTGTATTTTAGATGTAACGTCTTTTCATGTATTAACATTTTTAGAAAGATAATAACTGGAGTCCTCGTTTCGTATCAGAGTAGCCTATCTTCAGTCCATACTGATTCAGTAATATTCAAACTCCTTATATTCCTGAAAAGTATGGTTTTATGAAAGCTAACATTTTATGTTTTACTTTCAAAAGTAAACATTAGTGTTCCTTATCGATGTATGTTTTCTTTTTGAAAATGTTTTTCTTTGCAGTCTGTTTAATGTTACCCTGTTTTTAGTGAAAATTGGAGTGGTATGTGACAAGGCCTGGTCCTGCAGCGTGCAAGCACTTTTAAAGAGAACTTAGGTAATACCAGACTCCTAAATAAAGGCCCCTTCAAAGTAAGTGCAACTCCCATTCTTTGCATTCAATAAGGCTGCTGCATCTGTTATTGAATGGAAAGTAGCAACTTGTGGAAAATTTGAGCTCAGTTTTGACTTCGAGGTAAGGAATAGAATTATAATATTAACTGGTCATATCTTCTTGTTTATTTAGTACAAAATATTTAGTGGCGCTGGGGATGTAAGCCCTCAGCTTTTGTTTTATTTACTGAGAGCTACTAGCATGAAGGATAGTAACCTCCAAGTTCAGAGTGGATCAAGAATAACTGTTCAAAATCATTCTTAAGTGTTTTAGGATTAGCCGCACCTTTCAACTCTTTCAACTCAAAGGAAAAACATATAGTTGTCAAAATTAAGCAAGAATAACCAGGGAGTGGATCATTCAAATTGATGCCATTTTATCCTGAGTAGAGTCTATATCTGATACTAGAGCTACACTGGC
>NW_011479806.1:4033-5371 GCF_000754665.1 Bison bison bison | reverse complement strand
CAATGAAGCCAAGTAATTAAAGTTCCACTAGCAGAATTTTGCAGAATGGAAATAGAGAACTAATAAATAGCATTTATAAGCCCTCAAGCTTTAGTTTGGTGATTTTTTATTTTCTTTAGCATTTTTGCCTCATTGTTATTAAAGGCATTTCTGAAATTAGGGAACCCAGCAGAAATGAATCTGCTACAACACAAGCACTTGGGTATTTTTAGGCACGTGTGTGCCTCCATGGATCTTGGCCTCAAGCCACCTTTCTAGCCTATTTTGTTATCACTTCCTGCACTCCTTTCTGTTGTGATCTTTGTATGTTAATTTCCAGCTTCAAATCACTTGCCTTCTTTCCCCTTCCCTGCTTGCAAAATCCATTTATTTTGCAAAGCCCAACTCAAATACTCTTCTCTCCTCCTGAAACCTGTGTTACTTCCATTGAATTAATTGCCTCTTCTGTACTCAACACATTTATAGCTCTTATTTCATTTTGCATACTAGTTGGGTATAATTCCTTCCACAATTAGATCATAATCTCCTTGGATGAAGGGACCGTCTTTTATTCCTTTTTGTACCCTCATACCTAGTGTGATACTTTTTGTACATAATAGGCACTGAGCTAAATGTTTATCGTAGCATGTGACTAATTCTACCTGAGCTATAGAAAGATGCTGTAGACATTCAGAAGAGGGAGATAATATAGTTCCCCAAGGTTTTTGTCTCTGCTTTTTTCTCAAGTCTACTGCCTGTCCAGTTTCACCCACAGCTATGGCTTCACCTACCACTTTTATTCTAATATCTTGTAAATCTGTATTTCTCAACCGAGAAATATCTCCAACTATCTCATGAACATGTCTTACATGTTTTATAGGAATCTCAAACTGAACAAGTACAAACTTGAATGCATTATCTTCCCCCCCAACTTGCCCCTTGTCCTGTATTCCCTGTATTATTATGTGGCTCTATCACTGCCTGAGATCGTTACAAGTCAGAAACCTGGAATTGTCTACCCTTGCCTCTCCCACTTCTCCCCAACGTCTTGGAGCTTTCTCTCCGATCTTCTACCTCCACAATCCATTTTCCACTCTGCTGCCAGAGGGAGCTTTTAAAAGGTTAATCTGGTCCTGAGATTCAGCAGCATTTAATAATCCCTCTTCACCATAAGATCCAGACTCCTTAGCATGCCCATTGGACCTGTTCAGTCTCTCTTGTGCCCAGTTCTCCAGCTATGCATGATGCTGGGAGTTCCCTGAATATGTCATGTTTTCTCCAGTCTTCCTTCACACATGCTCTTTCCATCTTCCTTTCCTGGCTAACCCTTTCTTGACCTTCAAGAACCAGCCCGAGCAT
>NW_011479806.1:0-562 GCF_000754665.1 Bison bison bison | reverse complement strand
AGCATCAGAGTCTTTTCCAATGAGTCAGGAAGTTAGTTACTATTGATGAGAATCAGGTTTATGGAGAAATTGGCATCTCTAGTTGGTCATGAAGATTGACTTGGATTTCTCTAGGTGGAGAATACGAAAAAGAATTTTAAAGAAAGATTATGCAAAAAATCTGAGGAGGTCACACAAGGTGGGAGGTTCTGATCCAGGCATGCACACAGATCCAATCCATCATGCACCCGGTTTTCTATTCAAGTGGATTCTAGTACTGGTAGAAATAATCAACATAGAAGAGCACCTAGTAAAATTTGTGAAGATGAAAAAAATGGCTTATTTTTATCTAAGGGCTCATTTAACTCATTAAAATTATTTATCTCTGAGAATTAAAAAAATAACTACCATAGAAAATTTAGGCTCTGTAGAAATAATCAACACAATAAAACTGAGAATGGCAAAAACTTTATACAATTACATTTGTAATCGTAGGTTGGGCTCCCTGGTAGCTGACTCCATCTGAGACTAGAATGTGAATACAAGTTATCTAAGAGGTCATTCCAAAAAGCATCACTAGGGA
>NW_011479805.1:23718-24417 GCF_000754665.1 Bison bison bison | reverse complement strand
TGGTTGAGTCCCTTTGTCTACCTGAAACTATTACATTGTTAATCAGCTATATTCCAATAAAAAAGCTTAAAAAAGGAAAAAAGGAGGGATTCAACTCAAAGAGGACCCTGCAGGACCCTTCCGGTACAAAAGTCTCTCCATCCTCTCATTTATTTGTAGACAAAAGATTTAATCTCCAAGGTCTTACCTGGGTTCCAAAATGCAGAGTCCACAGTACTAATTAAAGAAGTGACAGAAACAAAGAAAAAGTAGTACCAAATAGTCTCCAAGGGAAAAACAGCTTGATGTTCTTATTTGTTCCCCAGGCTCTAAGTAAATAACACAGTGCCTCAACCATTGTTTTTGCTCTCCTGGAAAGAAGTTGAGGGATCCCAGAGATCCTGATTTGCTAGTTTATCTTGCAGCAACACACAGATCAATCACAATCGCCAATGACCCATTGAGTCACAAAAATGCTGACAGGATGTCTGCAACTGAGATCTTATCCAGAAGCTGAAATCACAAAGACCACCCCTTCTCTGGGCTCCCCAGGTGGCTCAGGGGTAAAGAATCCACCTGCCAATGAAGGACTTCCCTGCCTGGGTCAAGGAGATGCCCTGGAGGAGGAAATGGCAACCGGCTCCAGTATTCTGAATATGTGAACCGTGAACTTCCTGATGTTCAAGCTGGTTTTAGAAAAGGCAGAGGAACCAGAGATCA
>NW_011479805.1:7260-22836 GCF_000754665.1 Bison bison bison | reverse complement strand
GGCAGGAGGAGAAGGGGATGACAAAGGATGAGATGGCTGGATGGCATCACTGACTCGATGGACGTGAGTGTGAGTGAACTCTGGGCGTTGGTGATGGACAGGGAGGCCTGGCGTGCTGTGATTCATGGGGTTGCAAACAGTTGGACATGACTGAGCGACTGATCTGATCTGATCTGATCCAGTATTCTTGCCTGGAGAATCCCATTGACAGAGGAGCCTGGTGGGCTACAGTCCATGGGATCACAGTCAGACACCACTGAGTGACTAAGCATACTGTGCATCAGGCACAAGATTCTACAACAAGTCTCACACTCCACCCATCTCCCCACCAAGGATCCTAAAATCTGAAGCTTTCTCCTCCATGGCTTGCAGAGTTGACAAGGAATTGGAACTCTGCTTTGGGGCAGAGAAGGAAATGGCAACCCACTCCAGTATTCTTGCCTGGAAAATTCCATGGACAGAGGACCCTTGTAGGCTACAGTCCATGGGGTCGCAAGGAGTCGGACACGACTGAGCGACTTCACTTCACTTTGGGGCAGAAAGCAGATGGAATTCACAGGGAGGGACAGATTGTGGCCCAGCTCAGTCAAAGCATCAAACCAGAGTGCCCTCCCAGCTGCCTAGAGGAAGAGGGAACTAGCCTCCATTCTGGATCAGAAATGGCAGGACTCTGTTTCTTGCTGCTGTGGAGCCTGAAACGTCTCCTCCCTACATGGCTCCACAGGGTTAGGCTGATTCAGAGACCACGAGTCACCGTCAGGGGCTTCCACCCTGATACTCCAAAGTCCAAGGTTAGCGTTTTGATTTAGAGTCAGGAAACTCACTAGAATTTTGGCTCCTCAAACACTCCTGTGGAGTCATATACTCCTCTGAACCTGCATTGCCTTCTTGCTCAAATGCTGCTGCTGAATACTTTAGCCCTGTTTGCAGGAATACAAATGGTGCAGCTGCTCCTGATAAAGTATGTTTTTTCCAGGGACTTTGCTGTCTGTCCAGTGGTTAAAAGAGTCCACCTTCTAGTTCAGGGGATACAGGCTCAATCCGTAGTCAAGGAATAAGATCCCACATGCCCTGCTGTGTAGCACAACCAAAAAATAAATTCAGTCAGTTCAGTCGCTCAGTGACCCCATGTTGTGTCTGACTATTTGTGACCCCATGGACTGCAGCACGCCAGGCCTCCCTGTCCATCACCGACTCCCGGAGTTTACTCAGACTCATATCCATCGAGTCAGTGACGCCATCCAACCATCTCATCCTCTGTCGTCCCCTTCTCCTCTCGCCTTCAATCTTTCCTAGCATCAGGGTCTTTCCCAATGAGTTCATTCGAACCTTTCTTTAAAAAAAAAAAAAAAGTATGGTGGTCCCTTCAAAAACTAAAAATGGATTTATCACTATGATCCAGCAACTTCTCCTATGGGTGTCTACCCCAAAGAACTGAAAATAAGGTCTCAAAGAGATATTTGTACACCTATGTTCATAGCAGCAGTATTCACAGTAGCTGAAAGATGGAAGCCTCCCAGAAGTTCATCCTCAAAAGAATGGATAAACACTATACAGACAATGAAATATTACTCAGCCTCAAGAAGGAACTCGGAGAAGGCAATGGCACCCCACTCCAGTACTCTTGCCTAGAACATCCCATGGACGGAGGAGCCTGGTAGGCTGCAGTCCATGGGGTCGCTAAGAGTTGGGCATGACTGAGTAACTTCACTTTCACTTTTCACTTTCCTGCATTGGAGAAGGAAATGGCAACCCACTCCAGTGTTCTTGCCTGGAGAATCCCAGGGACAGAGGAGCCTAGTGGGCTGCCATCTATGGGGTCGCAGAGTCAGACATGACTGAAGCAACTTAGCAGCAGTAGCAGCAGCAAGAAGGAACTAAAAAGAGCCTCTTGACGAAGGTGAAAAAGGAGAGTGAAAAAGCTGGCTTGAAACTCAACATTCAAAAAACTAAGATCATAGCATCCAGTCCCATCACTTCATGGGAAATAGATGGGGAAACAATGGAAACAGTGACAGACTTTATTTTCTTGGGTTCCAAAATCACTGCAGACTGTGACTGCAGCCATGAAATTAAAAGACACTTGTTCCGTGGAAGAAAAGCTATGACAAACACAGACAGCATATTAAAAAGCAGAGACATCAGCTTGTTGACAAAGGTCCATTTAGTCAAAGCTATGGTTTTTTCAGTAGTCATGAATGGATCATAAAGAAGGCTGAGCACTGAAGAATTGATGCTTTCGAACTGTAGTGCTGTAGAAGACTCTTGAGAGTTCCTTGGACAGCAAGGAGATCAAACTAGTCAATCCTAAAGGAAATCAACCCTGAATATTCATTGGAAGGACTGATGCTGAATCTCCAATACTTTGGCCACCTGGTGTCAACATTGGAAAAGACTCTGATATTGGGAACGATTGAGGGCAGGAGGGAACAGCAGAGGATGAGATGGTTGGGTGGCATCACCAATTCAATGGACATAAGTCTGAGTCAACTCCGGGAGATACTGAAGGACAAGGAAGCCTGGCGTGCTGCAGCCCATGGGATCACAAAGAGTTCGACACGACTGAGTGACCGAATAACAACAAAGAATAAACAGGAAAGGGAATTCTCTGGTGATCCAGTGGTGAAGACTCTGGGCCACCGCTGCAGGGGACACAGGTTGGATACCTGGTCTGAGAATTAACATCCCACGTGCTGGGCGGTGCAGTGGGGGGAATGAGGGGGTGGGAAGGAAATTCTGACACAGGCTACAACATGGAAGAGCCCTGAGAACATTATGCTAAGTGATGTTTGCCAGGCACTAAAAGAAAAAAGTTGTATGATTCCACTTCTATGAAGTACCTACTTAAAGTTACTTGACTAGAGACAGAAAGCAGAATGGTGCTTTTCCAGGGTCTGGGTGAGAGGGGAATAAAGAGTAATTGTTAAGGGAGGACACGTTTCAGTTTTACAAGAAGAGAAGAGCTCTAGAGATGGGCTGCCCGGTAATGTGACTATACTTAACATTACTGAACTGAAAGCCTAAAAATAGTTAAGATGGCAAATTTTACATCACACGGTATTACGTGTATTTCTGTTGTTGCTTAGTTGCAAAATCACGTACAAGCCCATGGACTGTAGCCCATCAGGCTCCTCTGTCCATGGGATTCTCCAGGCAAGAATACTGGAGCGGGGTGCCATGCCCTCCTCCAGGGGATCTTCCCAATCCAAGGATCCAACCCACATCTCCTAATTGGCAGGCGGATTCTTTACCACTGAGGCACCTGAGAAGCCCCTACGTGTATTTTTAAAATGTTTAAAAAAATTCTGCCAATGATAAATAATAGCGCCAGCTTCACAGAACTGCTGGGTGTAAGGAACCTGAAAGTGGTTTAAAGTAAATCACCACACAGCCCTCCTCCATAGGTACCAAACGCTAGACGATTAGGTCCCTTATAGTTGCCCCAGGATCCATAGAGTAGGAACCTATAGAAATCGACAGTACACAGGAGACTGAAATCAGTGGCCCACGTGTCATAAATCCAAATAACAGCAATCTTCACTAGTGTTTAAACACCAGTGAAAAAATTAGTCTAAGAGCCTCCAGATCTGATGCAATCTCCTCCCCTGCCCACCTCTCCTCACACAAGCCTATCAACTCCTAATTCCTTCTGCTCTCATCTGGAAAATGGGTCTTTCCACCCTCCAGCTGGAGCCAACTGCACACGTGGGTGGATTGAAGTGGTCTCCTTAGGTGAGGATTCAGTCGTTTTCGACTGTCTGCGACCCTGTGGATTGTAGCCGGCCAGGCTCCTCTGTCCATGGGATTCTCCAGGCAAGAGCACTGAAGGGGGTTGCCATTCCCTTCTCCAGGGATCTTCCCAACCCAGGGATGGAGTGGTCTCCAGTGTCACCTGCATTGGCAGGCAGGTTCTTGACTGCTGAGCCACATGGGAAGCGCTTAGGCTTTTAGGACGTCTCTTTAGGAGGATCTGAACTCAGCACCCAGTCTCCGACAGAAGAGGGGGTGACCCAGGACTTACCAAATCTTAGGAGCAGAGCCTGGAGCACGGATATCCGTCAGTGCGGTTGAGTTTAAAGCTGTGTAGGGTTGGAGCTGATAGATCTGGAAAAACCAAACCTGGGAACCCTCCCACAACAAAAAGACAATTCTTAAGCCCTGGGTGGGGATGGGCGGGGATGGGAGGGGCAAATCTGCAGTGGTGCAATCAGCCACTTCTCTTCTGAGCTTGCCCTCAGGGGACAGTTCTGGGATTCTTGAGTCTGCAAGTGGTAAAAATACACAGAACGTAAAATTTAGCCGCTTCAGTCGTGTTAAGTACATTCACATCTTGTGCAATGGAACCCCAGGACTTTTTTTCATCTGGCAAAATGGAACCTCTGTCCCCATTCAACCACAATTTCCTCTTTCTCCTCCACCAGCTCCTGACAATCTCATTTCCACTCTCTGTCATTATGAATCTGACCACTCCAGGTGTTTCGTTTAAGTAGAATCACTTAATTTCACTTACCAATATGTCCATAAGATTCACTCACACTGTAGCATGTATTAGAATTCCCTTCCGTTCTCTTTTTTTTTTTAGCTGCCAGACACCTGGCATCTTAGTTCCTCAACCAGGGATCGAACCTGCGACTCCTGCTTTGGAAATTTGGGAGTCTTAACAACAGAACCACAGAGAAGTCCCCCCTTCTTTTTTTTAATGCTGAATAATACTGTAGTATATGTGCCTGCCCCACCGGCTTATCCACTGTTTGATCATGGGCACTTGAATTGCTTTCATGCTTTACTTACTGTGAGTAATGCTGCTCTGAACGTGGGTGTACAAGGCACCAGAGTGTGCTTTCAATTCTTCTGAGTATTTCCTCATAGGTAGAATTGCTGGATCGTATGGTTCTAAGATTTTTATATCCTGTGATGGAGAAAATGTTCACATACTGAGGTATGGGGGAGTCGATTTGGCTTATACATGGTTCAGCCTGAACTTTATGTGAACTAAGACAGCCTGTCAGACTCTCACAACACATCAGCTTTAACTGTTGGAGTAAAGAATGTCTGTCCTGCATGTAAAGATGGACCCCTCTTCTCATGGTGTCCATGTTGACACTCTCTGTAAGATAAGGTTTCCTTCCCAGACCCCAGGGTCCTGCTGTCTCACTATCTGTGTACGAAGTCTGTCTCTTAAGAAAGCTTGAAAGAAAAAAAAAAAAAAAGAAAGCTTGAAAGAATATACTCTGTCATGTGTGATGTGTGTTCTTTGCTTGGATGAGGTGCAGGATTGTGCCAGACACCATGTTTCAATGGAGCAGCTCCTCAGAGCTCTCTGAGAAGGTGCCTCCCAGACTACAACCCTCAGTTTGGCTCAAATAAAACTCTTTCCTATTTCTATCAGAGATTGTTTACTGATTATTTCTATGGACACTTGCATTCACTTGTTCAGCAAGGACCCCGAGAATTAGGGGCTATAAAACTGAAGACCCTGCTCCCACCTTCCCTATCTTTTTGCACTACTTGACTCCCTACAGCCTGCACATTACTTGAGACACTCCAGTGTGGGGACCCCCAAGCCCAGCTGGACCCCAGCCAGGAGAAGGGGAGCTTAACATCTCTGATGTGAATTCAAACAACACAAGCATGGAACAAGCATTGGGCCTGCGTCCAGACTTGCACAAAGGATTGGAAGAGGATAAAGGGGATGTGACTTGGTTCCCTTCTTCAAGTTTGCTGGGAGAGCTGAGCACAGAGGCAGGGAAGCGGAACAGGATGTAAGGTGTCAGGAGCTCTACACATAAGAGAAGGAGCAAAAACCCAGGAGCAAGTGAGGTGGGTCACTGGTGAGGGGCTGAGAAGATTTGGACACACATCAAAAACCCTGGATACAAACCACTGAAATGGGATTTAAATGCCAGAATTGACTCTTATAGGGCTTCCCAGGTGGCTGGGTGATAAAGAATCCTCCTGCCAATGCAGGAGACACAGGAGACGCGAGTTCAACGCTGGGAGATCCCCTGGAGAAGGAAATGGCAACCCACTTCAGTATTCTTGCCTGGGGAATTCCATGGACAGAGGAGCTTGATGGGCTACTGTCCATGGGGTCGCAGAGTGGGACACAACTGAGCGACTGAGCATGCACACTTACATTATAATGTTGATGCTCACATCAGGTTTTGAAAAGTCAGCTCCACAAGATTAAATTGCTTAAGCTGTTGTGCAGAGTTTTAGTTGGTTGTGTGGGGACTCACGGGAAACCCCAGAGCTGGTTGAAACAATTATTTTAAGGGAAGACATTTGAGATGCAAGGGACGTAGAAAGAAGCCTTCTCTGAGCCTCCCTTTTCTGACTCAAAGCAAAAAATTCTGGTTAAGTACGGCTGCCAGAAACTGCCTCTTTGGGGAGAGGCTGCTCCCGAGAGGGTGATGGTAAGTTAAACTATGACAGTAACTATGCTCTCTTGGAGTTTTCTAGCCTGAAGAAGCTGGAAAGTCCACTTACACCTGCAGAGATAGCATTATCACAAAGTATCTGACCTCATGTTTGCTCTCTCAACCTATTTGTTTTTCCTCAAGGAACTCATTGAAAAAAAAAGAAACACATTTGTTTTTCCCATAGAAGCCTTTTCTCCCTACCCCCATCCCCTACTCCCCTGCTCCCTACTGAGCTGGGTGTTGTTTTTTGTTTACTCGCTCAGCTGTATCCGTGTCCAACTCCTTGCGACCCCAGGTACTACAGCCCACCAGGCTCCTCTGTCCATGGAAATCCCCAGGCAAGAATACTGGAGTGGGTTGCCATTTCCTTCTCCAGGGGATCTTCCCAATGCAGGGCTCAAACCGGTGTCTCTTGCATTGGCAAGTGGATTCTTTACCATTGAGCCACCTGAGAAGCCCAAGTTGGATATATAAGCCTGTAATTTTAATCATTTTAGCAAGTTATACCTTCTTTTAGCTTCCATACAGAATCATTTTCTCCTGTTAATCTGTCTTCTTTTTTTTTTTGACAAGGTTCAGTCATAGAACCTAAGAGGAGAGAGGAAATGTTTTTCTGCTCCAACAGCGGCAAGGTTTAAATGTTTCAACAATGTAATGTGCTACAGAATAAAATATGTGGGGGACTTCCCTGGTGGTCCAGTGGCTAAGACTCAGCACTCCCAGTGCAGGCGGCCCGGGTTTGATCCCTGGTCAGGGAACTAGATCCCACATGCCGCAACTAAGACCCAGCATAGCCCAAGAAATAAAAATAAATATTAAAAAAAAAAAAGAGATAAAATATGTGGTCAAGTTTAGGAAGTAGAGTCTAGAGTTCATCCATTTAACGGTGCCAAAGGGACCTCTCTGTGCCAGACGCTAAACTAGGCATCAGGGATTTAGAAGCAAAGAACACTGTCAACTTTAACAACAGTGGGACATTTGGAGACACCTTATACTGAAATAAATTTCACATGGTTAAAAGATTAGGCCATGCCGCACAGCATGTGGGATCTTAGTCCCCCGATCAGGGATCAAACCCACACCTCCTGCATTGGAAGTGCAGAGTCTTAATCACAGGACCACCACGGAAATCCTTAATGATGATAACTTTTCAAAACAACAAGAACGTAATAGGAGAACCCACACAAAGCGTTTAAAATAACTCTGAAATTGTTGCTGTTCCCTCGCTAAGTAGAGTCCAATTCTTTGTGACCCCATGGACTGCAGCACGCCAGGCTTCCCTGTCCTTCACCATCTCTCTGAGTTTGCTCAAACTCATGTCCATTGAGTCTGTGATGCCATTCTACAGTCCCATCCTCTGTCACCCCCTTCTCCTCCTGCCCTCAGTCTTTTCCAGTATCAGGGTCTTTACCAGTGAGTAAAGTCTTCCCATCAGGTGGCCAAAGTATTGGAGCTTTAGCATCAGTCTTTCCAGTAAATATTCAGGTTTGATTACTTTTAGGATTATATTAGAACAGATATTTAAGCCTTGAGAATTTTTATGTCCAATATCACATTGATCACATTGTATAGAATTTAGAAGATCCCAATTGTCAGGCTGTTATGATTCATGTGAGCTTTTTTTTTTAGCTGCAGACTTGTGGGACCCTAGTTCCCCAACCAGGGATCAAACCCAGGGCCTCCACAGTGAAAGCACAGAGTCGTGACCAGTGGACCTCCGGGGAGTTCCCAACTCAGGAAAATGCAATGCAGATCCATCCCTGCCGCTTTCTCCTCACCCTCTCATCTCTCCAGTGTCGTTTACCTTTGCATTCATCTCACGGTTACTGTAAAAATGTAAGAGAGATGCTTACATTGCTTTTTTGTTTTCATTCAACAATTACCCTTATTTTTTGTTTTAATTTTTACTTATTTTTGGCTGTGCTGGGTCTTTGTTGCTGCCCAGACCTTCGCTAGTTGTGATGAGTGATGGCTACTCTCTAGTTGCAGTGGGCAAGCTACTCCCTGGGGTGGCTTCTCTTGCTGGCGGAGCACCAGCTGTAGGGCCCATGGGCTTCAGTAGTTGTGGCTCACGGGCTCTAGAGCACAGGCTCAGTAGTTGTGGTACATGGGTTTAGTTGTACCGTGGCATGTGGAATCTTCCTGGACCAGGGATTGAACTCATGTCTCCTGTATTGGCAAGGGAATTCTTTACTATTGAACCACCAGGGAAGCCCTACCCTTACGAGATGGCTCACTCTCTCTGCTGGTTTCCAAGCCTCATGACCTCTATCTCTTAAATAGTAGCATCTGTTCTTTTTCATATACATCTCCAAGTTTATGAAATTAAATCTCAGATGTATAACCATGGTTGAGATTGGGTACTTTGTGTATATATTCAGTTCAGTTCAGTCACTCAGTTGTGTCTGACTCTGCATTAAATATGAATATTTTAAGTTGACGCTGAAAACACTGGCCTGTGATTCACAAGCAGAAGACCTGTCCCCAGCGGCATACATTGATTTTGTCTCACATCCTGTACTACATAAATGGACTCAGGACTCCCCTGGTGGTCCAATGGTTAAGATTCCAAGCTCCCAATGCACAGGGCCTGGGTTCGACCCCTGGTCAGCAATCTAGATCCCATATGCTGCAACTAAGATCCAGCACAACCAAATAAATATATATATTTTTAAAAAGTAAAGAAAGATGAATAGACTCAGGCCATGTGCTCTTTTTGGCTTGGTTTCTTTCACTCGGTTTTGAGTTTGCAGGTCCTTCTGCGGGACTGTTGCATGAGGCTAAGATGACCCCTACTCATCACGGCAGTAGGGTCCTACATCATGTCATCATATTGGACACCTTAAACCTACCCAGGGCTATTAGTCAATTGCATATTAGTAAGGCTGAAAGGGAAAAACATGGCAATGTCACAGAGTACCCATAAATCATGTAGACTTTTTAATTTTTGCTTCTTTTCATTCTTTTTCCTTTGTACACACTATTGAAAATTCCTATTCTCTAATCCACTTATTACTTATTTATTTTTGGCCAGGCTGGTTGGCCTGCAGGATCTTAGTTTCCTGACCAGGGATTGAACCCACACCCCTACACTGGGAGCTTGGAATCTTAACCACTGGACCACCAGGGAAGTCCCTAACTCACTTATCATCTTTTCCATTTTCTCTGCTCTCCTACAGATGCTCTTGAGATGTTAGATAGCATCAGTGACTCAGTGGACGTGAATCTGAGCAAACTCTGGGAGATACTGTAGGACAGGGGGAGCCTGGCATGCTGCAGTCCATGGGGTGGCAAAGAGTCAGACACGACTTAGAGACTGAACAGGAACAACAGATGCTCTGTACTGTATTTTTCTTCTCCTCCATTGAGTTTCTCAGCTCCAGAATTTCTGTTTGGTTCTTTAAGATCTGCATCTCATTGGCAAAAATTCCACTTTATTTTTTTGAGATTTCATTGAATTTTCCTTTGGCGTTTTCTCATGGAGTTTCTTCAAAACAGCATTTTTTGAATTGCTTATTTGCTTGTTCACAAAATTCTGTGTCTTGAGGAACCCAGTGATTAGGATTCTGTGCTTCCACTGTCGGGGGGCCAGGTTCAATCCCTGGTTGGGGAACTAAGATCCCACAAACAGAGCAGGCAGAAAAGGAAAGAAAAAGTTTGTATGCCTATGTGCCTTTCAGATCGATTATTGGGAAAGTGTCACTTTCTGTTTGTAATGACATGTTTCTTTGATTTTTCTTTTTTTTTTTTTTTGGTAGTTTTCCATTGGTGCTTTCTCATTTTAAGGATCAAGCACCTCCTTAAGCCTTTGTTAGCCACATTCAGTGGGGTATTCTTTTTAATGATAGTGGTGTATTATCTGGGGCTTTCTCTTTCTCTCCCTACACTTGCTCCACTTTTCTTGCTCCCTCTGTGGGAGAGTTCTTAAGCTTTTCTGTCTCTCTGCTCTGACAACTCACCAGGCTGCCTCCTGGAAGCCTGCCTCTGGATTCCCAGAAGGTGGCTCTAGAGCTCCAGTCTGTGGGCGTCCTCGCCCAGAGCAGGGGCCGGTTTGCTGAGCCTGCTTCTTGTCTGTAGAGTTCCTATGGGCACTGCAGGTGGAGGGTCCCACAAGGAGCCCCTGGAGAGAGGGGGCAGGTGTGGGTCCAGCCCTTGGGGCACTGAGGGCGCCTGTGGACCCTGTAGGGAGATTCCCCTGTGTGCTGCTCCCAGAGGCTCGTGATTGGACTCACCGTTGAAAGCAATTGTTTTAGTGCCCTTTGGAATGCCTGTCTGCCTCTTTCCCAAGATCCTTTGTCTCCATTATGGAGGTCCCGCCTCCGGAAGCTGGTGGCGCTGTAGACAAACCGGTGTCTCCAGCGGTGCCTTGCCTATCTCGGGGAGCAGAGCACTTACTCACCACTTTTCTTCTCCTTGGTGGGAGAGGTGGTCTCTGGGTAGATCAGCCCCCGGAGATGTTCCTTGGGAAAGAGGGCCAGGCTGAAAGCTGAGAAATCCTCTCTTGGCCCCCTCTGCTGTGACTACATTGTCTTGGCACGCTGGAATCTCCCCCAGGGAAAACTCACTTTCTGTGATTACTTTCTCTGTGTGTCGGAATTTGCCCAGGTCAATTTTCCCCACCGCCACCACCGCAAGGGAGATGGGGGCAGGCTCACTGGCCCTGCAGGTTCTGCAGCCCATGCAGAGGTCCATCTGCCTGGCACTAAGATGCACAGATAGGCGAGATTCCTCCCAGGTTCCTTGACACGTGGCGCTAGGTCTCACAGGCGCCCGCTTTTGTTCTGTCTGTTGTTTTGTGCTTCGTCGCTCAGTTGTGTCCGACTCTTTGCCACCCCATGGACGGTAGCCAGCCAGGCTCCTCTGTCCCTGGGGATTCTCCAGCCAAGAATAGTGGAGAGGGTTGCCATCCCCAACCCAGGGATTGAACCCCGGTCTCCTGCATTGCAGGCGGATTCGTTTTAGAAAGAGGCTAAAAGGAGGCAGCAGAGGATGAGATGGTTGGATGGCATCACTGACTCAATGGACATGAGTCTGAGCAAACTCTGGGAGATAGTGGAAGACAGGAAGGCCTGGCGTGTTGCAGTCTATAGGGTCGCAAAGAGTCCGACACGACTGAGCACACACGTATATTTGCACCACGTCTCACCATCTAAAAATATTAATTTGTGTATGTTTACTAATGTTTGTGGAGTGCCCCTCCACGGGAAAAGCAGCCTCCCTGAGAGCAAAGATTGTTTTTCATCCTTATATTCGCAGAGATTAGACATAAGAAGCTCCATTCATGACTGAAGATCAAATGAATGAGGCTATTAGTTGATTGCTTGAATCAGCTTAAAACATTTCAGTGTATTAGTTGCATTCCATCTGAAAAGACTGTAATCTTCTTAAACTATAAACTCTTGTGGGTTGGCCTGTGTCTTCTGTTTCTCTGGAGAAATGGAGACTCATGGGTACTTTTGTTTTATTTGCGGAGAGGGGAGGGGGTTGCTGTGCTAGGTTTTGTTGCCGTGTGCTGGATTTCTGTGGTTGCAGTGAGCAGGGGCTACTCTCTGGTTGAGGTGCTCGGGCTTCTCATGGCGGTGGCTTCTCTTCCTGCAGAGCATGGGCTCTTGTAGTTGTGGTTCACAGGCTCTGGAGCATGGGCTCAGTAGTTGTGGCACACGGGCTTAGTCGCCCTGCGGCATGTGGAATCTTCCCAGACTGGGGATCAAACCCATGTCCCTTGTGTTGGCAGATGGATTCTTAGCCACTGAGTCACCAGGGAAGTCCTGGTGGGTGTTTTTTAAGTTAATATGCTTAGGATAGTATTTGTTTTGGCTTGGGGGTTTGGGGGTGGGTTTCGGTGGGTATTTTTGTTTTGGGGAGATGATATCTTAGAGATTTAGATGAAGTGACAGAAGAAGCCATGTAACTATCTGGTAGAAGGACATTTTAGCCTTCAACCTATAGGGAGAAGTCATCAAGATAAGCGTAGAGAGAGCCTCTATAAGTACAGCTAAGGCAAGGCTTCTTAACCTTGTTACTATTGACATTTGGAGACTGATAGTTCTTTGTTGTGAACACTGTAATGTGCGCTGTAGAATGTTTAGAGCATCCTTGACTTCTACCGACTAGATCAGCAGTCTCCAACATTTTTGCCCCCAGGGACCAGTTTCACGGAAGACAATATGTTGATTCAATAAATTTATATATTGCAGAAAGATTACCACCACAGCATTAGCTAGCACCTGCATCCCATATTTAACCTTTTTTTTTTTTTTTTGTAGTGAGAACATTTAGGATGTATTGCCTTAGCAACTTTCAATGCACAATACAGGATTATCAGCTATAATCATCATGCTGTACATTAAATCCCTAGAACTCATCAATCCCGTAGCTGGAAATTTGTACCCTTTGAACAACAGGCAGAGATTCTGCATTTTAACAAGCTCCTGGGTGATGCCATGAGGTTGGTTTGTGGGTTTCACTTTGAAAAGTAAAATTAATCTGTAATGAAAATTGTTTTCCAGATACCCACTGCTCAAAAATCAATAAAGAGGCCAGGTTGGTGGAAAGAAATATTTGCTTTATTTTGGATGTTGGCAATTGGCGGGAGAGGGTGGGATGTGGAATCCTGCCCCAAAGTCCAGCTACCCCCACCCCACTGACAACCAGTGGGTGAGAGCTTTTTTAGATGAGGGGAGGGAGCCATCATGAAGAAACAGCACAGTCAGCTCTGACAGTCATCTTGAAATTAATTGGTCATCCATCAGTGGTCAGATCAGCATCATCTCAATTGTTTTCAGTGCTGTTTGTCTTCAGCTCCAGGATTGGATGGTTCCCATATCCTTAAGCGGAGAAGGCAATGGCACCCCACTCCAGTACTCTTGCCTGGAAAATCCCATGGACGGAGGAGCCTGGAGGGCTGCAGTCCATGGAGTCCCTGAGGGTTGGACACGACTGAGTGACTTCACTTTCACTTTTCACTTTTATGCATTGGAGAAGGAAATGGCGACCCACTCCAGTGTTCTTGCCTGGAGAATCCCAGGGACGGGGGAGCCTAGTGGGCTGCCATCTATGGGGTAACACAGAGTTGGACACGACTGAAGTGACTTAGCATTAGCATATCCTTAAGGCCAGTTCTCAGAACTGTGGCAGCTGTTGTCATGGCTGCAGTCTGGTCATCATGTCCTTAACTTCTTTCACCTGGTGGGGGTTTCAGTCTCTACAGGACAGCTCATAGGATATGGCTCAGAATACTGTCTATAGACCTGGAGAAGGAACTAAAGGTTCTTGACTTTGCTTAATGACTAAACTGGCATTATTTGGTCTCCTTTGACTGTCTTCCTTTGTGTCTGCATCTTCTTACTTCTCTGACTAAACTTATTCCTTGGCTGAAGTTTCCCCGCAGACAACAGACAGGTGGAGGATGAGGTTGGAGAGGGGAGGGTCATAGGGTCCTGCTCCATTTCAAATCTGTGCTTAAAAAACATCAGATTAATGACAGAAATGGTAAAGATCTACAGGCTCCAGAAGACCAGGGATCAGATTAGTGGATGAGGATGGAAGACATGGAGCGGGCGGGACTAGGGTATGGCTGTCAAGGGATGTATTTAAGTCTTGATGCGAGTTTTGCCCGTTCTTATTACTAGAAGCACATTTGGATAACAGGATGTCAGATGCAGACGACACTTCAGAAGGTAAGTCAGGGCCTCCCTGGTGGGTCTGTGGTAAAGAATCCACCTGCCAATGCAGGAGACATGACTTCAGTGCCTGGTCTGAAAAGATTCCGCATGCTGCAGAGCAGCTGAGCCCGTGTGTTACCACTACTGAGCCTGTACTCCAGACCCACCCCATGAGCTGCAACTACTGAGTCCACGTGCTGCAACTGTAGAAGCTCGCATGCCCTAGAGTCCACGCTCTGCAATAAGACAAGCCCTTGAATGGAGATGCTCACGCATTGCAACAAAAAGTAGCCCCTGCTCGCTGCAACTAGAGAAAAGCCTGTGAAGCAAGGAAGACACTGCACAGCCAAAAATAAACAAATAAATGAAATTACTTTTTAAAAAAAGGTTAGTCAGAGGAGAGAGAACTGAAGGAAAGGTATGTGAAGAAGTTGAACACAATTGACAAGGCTGGTGGAGACGGCTTAGTAGCTGTCATCTGAGGGCAAATCCAGTCAGAGGCAATGCCAAGTCTGAGTCTGAATTCCAGATCTCCTCTTTGTTAACTCATGATTCCTCTGATCCTTGAGAAATGGGCACTCTGATCCCTCTTGAAAGTGAAAGTGAAGTTGCTCAGTCATGTCCCACTCTTTGTGACCTCGTGGACTGTAGCCCACCAGGCTCCTCCATCCATGGGATTCTCCAGGCAAGAAAACAGGAGTGGATTGCCATTTCCTTCTCCAGGGGATCTTCCCAACCCAGGGACTGAACCCAGCTCTCCCACATTGCAGGCAGACGCTTTAACCTCTGAGCCACCAGGGCAACCCTTAGGAGGATGATTATGTCATGGTATATAGGCTCCACCAAGAATCTGGTTTGGAGAAGCAGCTAAGCATCTCCCTGTGAGCTGAACAAAGGACTTCAGTCTTCAACAGTCAGGTTGAAGGGAGGGGTTCTCTGAGGCTGGCCATTATGTATGATTATAGGTGGTTCTAGCAGTAAAGAAACATCTGCTGGATCATGGAAAAAGCAAGAGAGTTCCAGAAAAACATCTATTTCTGCTTTATTAACTATGACAAAGCCTTTGACTGTATGTATCACAATAAACTGTGGAAAATTCTGAAAGAGATGGGAATACCAGACCACCTGATCTGCCTCTTGAGAAATTTGTATGCAGGTCAGGAAGCAACAGTTAGAACTGGACATGGAACAACAAACTGGTTCCAAATAGGAAAAGGAGTACGTCAAGGCTGGATATTGTCACCCTGCTTATTTAACTTATATGCAGAGTACATCATGAGAAACGCTGGGCTGGAAGAAACGCAAGCTGGAATCAAGATTGCCGGGAGAAATATCAATAACCTCAGATATGCAGATGACACCACCCTTATGGCAGAAAGTGAAGAGGAACTCAAAAGCCTCTTGATGAAAGTGAAAGTGGAGAGTGAAAAAGTTGGCTTAAAGCTCAACATTCAGAAAACGAAGATCATGGCATCCGGTCCCATCACTTC
>NW_011479805.1:4928-7160 GCF_000754665.1 Bison bison bison | reverse complement strand
AAGTGGAGAGTGAAAAAGTTGGCTTAAAGCTCAACATTCAGAAAACGAAGATCATGGCATCCGGTCCCATCACTTCATGGGAAATAGATGGGGAAACAGTGGAAAGAGTGTCAGACTTTATTTTTCTGGGCTCCAAAATCACTGCAGATGGTGACTGCAGCCATGAAATTAAAAGACGCTTACTCCTTGGAAAGAAAGTTATGTCCAACCTAGATAGCATATTGAAAAGCAGAGACATTACTTTGCCAACAAAGGTCCTTCTAGTCAAGGCTATGGTTTTTCCTGTGGTCATGTATGGATGTGAGAGTTGGACGATGAAGAAGGCTGAGCGCCGAAGAACTGATGCTTTTGAACTGTGGTGGGTTGGAAAAGAGTCTTGAGAGTCCCTTGGACTGCAAGGAGATCCAACCAGTCCATTCTGAAGGAGATCAGCCCTGGGATTTCTTTGGAAGGAATAATGCTAAAGCTGAAACTCCAGTACTTTGGCCACCTCATGCAAAGAGTTGACTCATTGGAAAAGACTCTGATGCTGGGAGGGATTGGGGGCAGGAGGAGAAGGGGATGACAGAGGATGAGATGGCTGGATGGCATCACCTGCTCCATGGACGTGAGTTTGGGTGAATTCTGGGAGTTGATGATGGACAGGGAGGCCTGGCGTGCTGCTATTCATGGGGTCGCAAAGAGTCGGACATGACTGAGCAGCTGAACTGAACTGAACTGAGCAGTAAAGAACCTGCCTACCAATGCAGGAGACACAGGAGACTTGTGTTCAATCCTTGGGTCAGGAATATGCCCTAGAGAGGACATGGCAACCTAATCCAGCATTCTTGCCTGGAGAATTCCCATAGACAGAGGAGCCTGGAGGGATACAGCAGTCCATGGGGTCACAAAGAGTCTGACACGACTGTAGAGACTTAGCACGCATGCATAATAACAACAGCAATGAAAGCAAGTCAAAGAAACAGTTCCAACATGGAGTCAGAATTGGCTCTTCCTTGCAACAATCTTAGTTCGCCAACCAGGGATCAAACCCATGTGCCCTGCATTGCAAAGCAGATTCTTAACCACTGGGCTACCAGGGAAGTTCCAGCAAAGCCTTTTTAAAGACAAGAAGAGAGAGGGGCTCCCTGGTTAGCTTATGTACAATTTTCTGGTTAGTGGTGGAGTAACAGGGCTTCCTAGGTGGCTCAGCAGTAAAGAATCCACTTACCAATACAGCAGATGCGGGCTTGATCCCTGGGTCGGAAAGATCCCCTGAAGAAGGAAATGGCAACCCACTCCAGTGTTCTTGCCTGGGAAATCTCCTGAATAGAGGAGCCTGGCAGGCTACAGTCCATGGGATTGCAAAGAGTTGGACCTGACTTAGTGACTAAACAAGAGGGTGACGTCACAGGGATTAACATTATCCATCCTTAGGCATCAGTAGGTCTGGGGGCTACAGGCTCATGGTCATCAAGTAGTTAAAATCTTCCATTTGAGTTCGGGGGTGGTTCTACCTTCTGTACAACAACTCAAGAAATGTGCATGCGATATTATTATCTTGATACTTCAGAGAAGAGCTAAAGGAGAGGATATGGGGGAGAGTCTCCTCAGGCAAGCCCCATAGAGCCCTCCTTGGTCACGTTAGCAGTATTTAATACAGTGTGTATATATATTTTAAATATTTTATTTTATTGGCTGTACCATGTGGCATGTGGGATCTTAGTTCCGCAACAAGGCATTGAACCTGTGGCCCCTGCATTGGAAATGTGGAGTCTTAACACCGAAGCATCAGGGTTAGTCCCTAATATAGTGTAAATTTTAATATTCTGTGTATGTGTGGTTCCACTGAAGTGTGATGTCCATGAAAACAATATTATCATTATTAGACTTTTATTAGAGTAGGTTTAGCTTCACAGAAAAAATTGAATAGAGGGATAGAGATCTCTCTCAAACCTCCTGTGCCCACACAGGCATTGCTCCTCCCTGTAGCAAGATACCACACTGAGTGGTACATATATTCAGTTCAGTTCAGTTGCTCAGTCGTGTCCAACTCTTTGTGATCCCATCAATCACAGCATGCCAGTCTTCCCTGTCCATCACCAACTCCCGGAGTTCACTCAAACTCACGTCCATCCAGCCATCTCATCCTCTGTCATCCCCTTCTCTTCCTGCCCCCAATCCTTCCCAACATCAGGGTCTTTTCAAATGAGTCAACTCTTCGCATGAGGTGGCCAAAGTACTGGAGTTTCA
>NW_011479805.1:3176-4828 GCF_000754665.1 Bison bison bison | reverse complement strand
CTTCTCCAACACCACAGTTCAAAAGCATCAATTCTTCGGTGCTCAGCTTTCTTCACAGTCCAACTCTCACATCCATACATGACCACTGGAATTACTGTTGATGAACCTATATCAATAGGTCACAATCATCCAAAATCTATAGGGTTCATTCTATGGGTTTAGGAGAGCAGTGATCTTGTTTTCCCATTTCATTGCTGGTGTTCCTAAAAGAATACCTGAATTTGAGAAAAGTTATTAGTAAAAATGGGATGAATGACAAGGATAAAATGACGTACATTGGATTGAGTTGTTTGTATTCCCTACTTGCAGAAAAAAAAAAAAAAAAAAGAATCCAAACTGGGGATTCAAGGAATCTATATTTAGATGACCCTTTCCTGTGGTGGGACTTACCTTGTGGCTCAGTTGGTAAAGAATCTGCTTGCAATGTGGGAGACCTGGGTTCGCTCCCTGGGTTGGGAAGATCCCCTGGGGAAGAAAAAGGCTATCCACTCCAATATTCTGGCCTAGAGAATTCCATGGGCTGTATAGTCCATGGGTCCGCAAAGAGTTGGACACGACTGAGTGACTTTCACTTTCACGTTTCCTGTGGTGGGTATTTAGATAGCAACAGTGACAACAGAGGAGGCTTTAGAGAAACCAGTAAGAAAGTCATTGTCAACTACAAACTGGCACTTACCAAGAGCACTGCCAGTGACTGAACAAAAAAGGCATTTGCCATCTGCCCCTTCAGAGATTGAACCCAATGCTGCTATAGCTGTTGACCTTCAACAATCCCTGAGGGAGTTCAGGGCACAGTGAGGCACTCCGTGCTCCAGGGAATCTGGTGGGACAGGTCTTCAGATAGTTAGATGTTTTTAAGAACAGATTTTATGAACTCAAGGGCTTCCCTTGTAGCTCAGTTGGTAAAGAACCTGCCTGCAGTGCAAGAGACATGGGTTCGATCCCTGGGTCTGGAAGATCCCCTGGAGAAGGAAATGGCAACCCACTCCAGTATCCTTGCCTGGAAAATCTCATGGATAGAGGAGCCTGGTGGGATGCAGTCCATGGGGTCCCAAAGAGTTGGGCACAACTGAACTACTCACACTTACTTTATGATCTCAATCCTTGCATCTCCTCATACCTAAGGAAGCAATAAATCCCTTCATGGTGACATCAGATCTTCATGACTAACAAAATCCTTTTGTAAAATGAGTGCTAAGCTGGGAGGACCCTATGCCCGAAGGGCGGTGGCCAAGAGGAGTTACCCCATGTCCGAGGTCAGGGGCAGCGGCCGGGAGGACCAAACCCACGTCCAAGGAGCGGTGGCTCGCGGGTGCAGGAGGGCCTAGAGGAGCTATCCCACGTTGAAGGTCAGGAAGGGCAGCAGTGAGGAGATACCCCTCCTCCAAGGTAAGGAGCAATGGCTGCGCTTTGCTGGAGCAGCTGTGAAGAGATACCCCATGGCCAAGGCAAGAGAAACCCAAGTAAGATGGTAGGTGTTTCAAGAGGGCATCAGAGGGCAAACACACTGAAACCATACTCACAGGAAACTAGTCAATCTAATCACACTAACACCACAGCCTTGTTTAACTCAATGAAACTAAGCCATGCCCGTGGGGCAACCCAAGATGGGCGGGTCATGGTGGAGAGATCTGACAGAATGTGGTCCACTG
>NW_011479805.1:2150-2859 GCF_000754665.1 Bison bison bison | reverse complement strand
GCAGTACTTGGATGCAATCTCAAAAACGACAGAATGATCTCTGTTCATTTCCAAGGCAAACCATTCACTAGCACAGTAATCCAAGTCTATGCCCAAGCAGTAACGCTGAAGAAGCTGAAGTTGAACGGTTCTATGAAGACCTACAAGATCTTTTAGAACTAACACCCAAAAAAGATGTCCTTTTCATTATAGGGGACTGGAATGCAAAAGTAGGAAGTCAAGAAACACCTGGAGTAACAGGAAAATTTGGCCTTGGAATACGGAATGAAGCAGGGCAAAGACTAATAGAGTTTCACCAAGAAAATGCACTGGTCATAGCAAACACCCTCTTCCAACAACACAAGAGGAGACTCTACACATGGACATCACCAGATGGTCAACACCGAAATCAGATTGATTATATTCTTTGCAGCCAAAGATGGAGAACCTCTATACAGTCAACAAAAATAAGACAGGGAGCTGACTGTGGCTCAGACCATGAACTCCTTATTGCCAAATTAAGACTTAAATTGAAGAAAGTAGGGAAAACCAATAGACCATTCAGGTATGACCTAAATCAAATCCCTTATGATTATACAGTGGAAGTGAGAAATAGATTTAAGGGCGTAGATCTGAGAGATAGAGTGCCTGATGAACTATGGAATGAGGTTCATGACATTGTACAGGAGACAGGGATCAAGACCATCCCCATGGAAAAGAAATGCAAAAA
>NW_011479805.1:0-862 GCF_000754665.1 Bison bison bison | reverse complement strand
TGACGTACTCCTTTTCCTATTTGGAACCAGTCTGTTGTTCCATGTCCAGTTCTAACTGTTGCTTCCTGACCTGCATACAAATTTCTCAAGAGGCAGATCAGGTGGTCTGGTATTCCCATCTCTTTCAGAATTTTCCACAGTTTATTGTGATCCACATACTCAAAGTCTTTGTCATAGTCAATAAAGCAGAAATAGATGTTTTTCTGGAACTCTCCTGCTTTTTCCATGATCCAGCAGATGTTGGCAATTTGATCTCTGGCTCCTCTGCCTTTTCTAAAACCAGCTTGAACATCTGGAAGTTCAAGGTTCACGTATTGCTGAAGCCTGGCTTGGAGAATTTTGAGCATTACTTTACTACTATGTGAGATGAGTTCAATTTTGTGGTAGTTTGAGCAGCCTTTGGCATTGCCTTTCTTTAGGATTGGAATGAAAACTGACTTTTTCCAGTCCTGTGGCCACTGCTGAGTTTCCCAAATTTTCTGGCATATTGAGTGCAGCACTTTCACAGCATCATCTTTCAGGATTTGAAAGAGCTCTGGAATTCCATCACCTCCACTAGCTTTGTTCGTAGTCATGCTTTCTAAGGCCCACTTGACTTCACATTCCAGGATGTCTGGCTGTAGGTCAGTAATCACACCATCGTAATTATCTGGGTCATGAAGATCTTTTCTGTACAGTTCTGTGTATTCTTGCCACCTCTTCTCAATATCTTCTGCTTCTGTTAGGTCCATACCATTTCTGTCCTTTATCGAGCCCATCTTTGCATGAAATGTTCCCTTGGTATCTCTAATCTTGTTGAAGAGATCTCTAGTCTTTCCGCTTTTTGTTTTCCTCTATTTCTTTGCATTGATCGCTGAAGAAG
>NW_011479804.1:45695-47381 GCF_000754665.1 Bison bison bison | reverse complement strand
AGTGTGACATTCACTCAGTCATGTCTGACTCTTTGCGATCCATGGACTGTTAGCCTGCCAAGCCCTTCTGTCCGTGGAAATGCTCCATGCAAGAATACTGGAGTATGTAGCCATTCCCTTCTCCAGGAGATCATCCCAATCCAGGGACTGAACCTGGGTATCCTGCATTGCTCCCTGGGGGCTCAGAGGGTAAAGAATTTGCGTGCAATGCAGGAGATACAGATCCGCTCCCTGGGTCAGGAAGATCCCCTGGTGGAACGCATGGCAACCCACTCCAGTATTCTTGCCTGGAGAATTTCAGGGACAGAAGAGCCTGGTGGGCTACTGTCCATGGGATCGCAAAGAGTCAGACATGACTGAGTGACTAACACTTTCACTTTCTCTTGCATTGCAGGCAGATTCTTTACCATCTGAGCCACCAGAGAAGCCCAAACTACCATAAATGAGCATAAAAGTGAGTCCTGTGCCTCGCACCAAGATACACTTAACATATATAAAAAATGAGCTTGCATCACCAAATTTGTTACGTTAACAAAACAGGGGCTGGATTTCAACATCCTCACTGATGATGATTTTATTATCATAATTCCCTTTCCTCTGTACAGGAAGTACCAGCTCATTTGGAAAAAACAAAAAATAAAGCCCTACATATTGCCATATTTCCATTTACCCAAAGAATTTCAGCTTAGAGAACTCATCTTCTTTTTGTTATAAATTAGCGTCTTCTCAAAGTTCATCAGCTTTCCCTGAACGAAGGTTTCTCAAACCAACCTCCATCCTGCCCCACTGTCAACAGCATTTGTGAATGTTCTAGTCCCTACCCCTAAAGGTGCACATTCACCAGCTTTTAATCCCCATTGATCTGTGTTGACATTACTGAAATCTATTCATGTTACCAGAGCATAATATTAGAAAAAATAATTTTCAAATAAAGGGGTAAATGCTACTGAAATTATGAGATATCTACTAATATGAGTTGAATTTTTTAACTTTTAAGAAATACTACTATAAACATAAGGCTGTTTACATATTCTCCATACCACTACGGCTAGGATAATATATTTTATTAGTTGAAACATATAGTCCTGTTCATTTTGCAATCAACAAAACTGTAATTCTCCAACAAAGATAATCAACATCCAGTATGAAATCTGCATACATGAACAAAATCAGATTTTTTTTTCCTCCAAAAAAATACACTATGTGATCTTTTTAGGAACTTTAGAGGATCACAGGATTTTAGAACTGAAAGTGATCTTTATAAAATACTTGTCTTTTTTATTTTATAATGAGAGTTTTCTAGCTGGGGATGGGGTGCGGAGGGCAATGACAAACAAGTAACCTCAGGATGGAGACAAATGGCAACATTCCTTAATTAGTTTTTGAACTGCCATAGCCAAAATAAGCTTGATGAGCAATTCAAAGTAATTAAAATGCTTTGAACAGTACACTACCCGAAAAGATCTGTGATCTACAACTTGAGCTGACTTGTACCCTATCATTTTACAACCCTAACCAGAGATAAAGTACCATTCATCAAACAAATCTTCACCGCCCACCCCAAAAGGACCCATAAAAGATTTTGAAAAACACAACCTTACAAGTTCCTTTGTCTTTTCTTGTCTTGTCTAATTTCATTTCCTTCCTTTCTTTCCCTTCTTGCCATCCAGTCTTAAAGCAAGCTCA
>NW_011479804.1:40701-43851 GCF_000754665.1 Bison bison bison | reverse complement strand
GGATCATCTTTTGAGCTAAAGGGGTTTTAAAAAAATCATCTACAACTGTGCTTGCTCTTTCAATCAGGATCGTACCTACACTATGACGGTACAATGCACTATTTAAAAATAACACCTAAAAGTAATCATATCAAAATGCTTCTGGTCATACAGATGGATTCTCCCAAAACACCTAGGCACATGGATGGCCAACAAGAGAAAGCTGTCTCTAACCTGAACGTGGGGAGGGGCCTGCAATCCCTGGGCAGAATAGAATTTTTTTTGTTGTTGTTTAATATGAAGACATTTATACCTTTTAAATTACTGGAGAGTTAAAAAGCAACAATGATGCAGTATTTGGTACCCATAGGTCTTCTTAGAAAAAAGTAATGGACTACATGCTTCTCTAGAAGTCTTCTCTCAGTCAAGACATAAATCAACTGGTGCTAAAAAGTTATTAGGCAAACTTATTTTAAAGTAAATCTGAGATGCTACACAGCCTTGAAATGCTCCCAAAAAAAAACTGTTTTAATCATTCCCTAAGGGAGATTTTTAAGGTCAGAACCCACTGGAGAAGTAACAATAACATCAATTCCAGTCATTGGAAAGAAAGGTTTCTTCTCTTCAGCCTCCCCTCCCCCAAATAACAGCCCAAATTAGTCAAATAGAATCCAATGATAATCTAGCACTTTTCCTTGTTAATGAAAAATATTCATTTTGCCTTCAGAAGCGGGAAAAGGCCACCCCAAATGACTCCAAGTGTCTAGAAACAATTTATTGGCCCAGTATGCACGTCACCAAAATTGCACATCTTAAACAGAAAAGCAGCTGAAACCACCGTCCCTATGATGTCAGCTCTTTCCCCTGATCTTTCACAAGCTTTCTCCCAACCAAAAGACTCTTTACATTTCTTGCCATAACAAATCAATTATGTAAATGTAACTTTTATCACAGAACTCATAAGCAACAAGAAAGAAATGAATTACTATTACCTCCCCAATTTCCTTTTCTGTTAGCTTTTTCTCCTCTCTGCAGAAAGTATACAAATTTCCCATTCTAAAAAAAATATATAGAGAATTCTCAATCTTTAAAGCAAAAGACTACTTTTTCCCTTCCTGGGAAATACTGTTTCTCTTCTTCCAGAATCCAACACCTTTTCCCTCACCTACATTTTCTGTTTGCTCATGAGGCAGCAGTAATCCTCTGGTATTATGAAATTCTACCTTCCCTAAGCAGGGTTTACACTGCAGCCTCCAAAACGATGCCTGAACCTCAGCAGATAGAAGATCCATAGCAACAGCGGTAATAGTTTTTTTCACTTGCTATTACCAGAAATCACAGTCCAAAAAGACGACGATGGAGGTGTCACCTATGCTAAAACCTCAAATTTGATTCATTATTTAACTAGTTAAATCCTACGTTTTCATTTTATGTGCCCTTTGGAAAGCCTGTGACAGAGAACCCCCCAAAAAAAAGATCTTTCAGTGACAGTCACCATTTTTCATGAAGAGATACATTTTTTTTTTGAAAAAGCAACTCTCCTATACAAGATTTTGTCATTGAAACAGAATCCAATGCCCTATCCCCTCCATTCCCTATCACCCTAAAGTCTAGTGTAAAGTACCTATAACAACTATAACTTCAAAATAAAAGCTTAGACAATGATCACAAGTTCCTGTTAACCAGAAGTCATTTGTATACTCCTCACATGCCTCTGATTTTGCTAATAGGCAAACAGATTTATACTTATCAAAAGCAGTTCCTTTGATGCAATGATTCTTTGTAAGACTATTCTATGGGAGAAATTAAGCAGAGAATTGAGAATCTTGATAATACCATTCTACGTAATGTTCAATTCAATTCTAATTCACTAAAATAGATGAACATTGGTACTAAACTTCATTAAAAGTTGTTTACCATGATTTGTTTCCTGTATGGAACTGACCGCTGTGAGTCCATTTTCTTTAAGAACAGTAATAGTTTAAATATTAAATACAGCAAAAAGAACTAGTCATGATAAAACTGCATCATGTGTAAAATCCTGGTAACCCTGTAAAGTGTGTAGACATAGGTACATATAGACATATGTATTTATATTTCATAAATACATATTTAAGGATTTTTATAAATCTTTTTAAAGGTGATAAAGAATTCTATATATTTTCTATATAATAAAAATACTCAGCAAATCCATGGATACTGTAATTTCTACTAAGTACATACTTTTTACATCAATTTTACTGAAATTGTTTTATATGCAGACCGTCTTGTATGACATTGCCAAGTCATAATTTTCTGCTTCTTGAACTTAGTGACCATCCTATCTTTTACTCATTTTTATTTTGACAATGTACTTTTCTATTTTAAATAGTTATGTCTAAAATTGGTACAGATGACTAAATACTGGCCAAAGTTGAACCTTATTTTCTTGAACAGATTTTGAAGGTTTTTCAAACACAAAATATACTCCACGTATGATATACATTACATGTGCATATACACATGGCCCCCACGAAGTTTTCCCCATAAAAATATAATTTACCATACAGAGGAATGAAAAATGGATCACAAAAGTAATTAAGTATCCTGGAAAAGAGACAGCTACCCTGTAAGAGATGTGACGAATAAGGTAAACTTAGAATTTTAAACTCAAATTATATTCCCTAAAGTGGGGGAAAGCCCTCAAGAAACTTATTTTAATGGTAACTAAACATCACCTGAAATGCGTTTGTTTAAAGGCTCATTTCTACACGTTTTTGAACATCCTCATTGGTGGCAAATCTTTGATTCTTAAGGATAATTTTGGTTTGGTTGGTTGTGTGTTCATTTTGATATTGAAAAGTGACTTAGGTCCAAAGCTGGTGAATGAAGTGGGGGATCAAGTTTGCTCACATTGTTTGGTGTTGGCAAACTCATTAAATAGGCTCATTTGCTTCTCTTATTTTCAGTTCTAATCCTTTGTTTGTAGCTCAGTCAGTAAAAAATCTGCCTGCAGTGCAGGAGACCAGGGTTCAATCCCTGGGTTGGGAAGATCCCCTAGAGAAGGAAATGGCAACCTACTCTAGTATCCTTGCCTGGAAAATCTCATGGACAGAGGAGTCTGGTGGGCTGCAGTCCACCAGGTCACAAAGAGTTACAAAGAGTCTGGCACGACTGAGCTACTAATACTTA
>NW_011479804.1:36696-39911 GCF_000754665.1 Bison bison bison | reverse complement strand
ACTTGCTTCTGCTTGGTTGTGTGGCCAGTGCTACAAATTCAACAGTTTAAAAAAAAAAACAAAACCATTTTCTCCCAAACTCAGCCATATCTCTGAGTCTTTACTGTCATGTTTTTCCCCTTCCCATGTCCAATCAATCATCAAGGTCTCGCAGTCTTCCTTGAGTGGTACTCAGAGTGGTCCCCAGACCAGCAGAGCAGTTGGGAACTCATTAGAAATGCAAGCTCATGGCCACTGCAGACCTACTTGAATCAGAAACACTGGAGCTGGGGCCTGGCAATCTGCGTTTTCAAAAGCCTCCAGGTAGTTCTGATACATGCTCAAGCTTGACCATCACTGCCCTAGATCACACCCTTAACAACTAAAGCCTGGGCTATTACAATATCCACTTACTATATCTAGCCTTTCTCCAATCCAGCCTGTTAGGTTACAAGCCTAATCTTCCAAAACCAAACCATAAACCACTGCTTTGATCAGTTCACTTTCTTGATTTTTTTTTAAAAAAAGAACACATCTTGTTGTAGATTGAGTTAAAAATAACTGGCTCAGTCAGGCATTCAAAGAAAGTGAAAGTTGCTCAGTCGTGTCCAATTCTTTGCAACCCCATGTACTATACAGTCCATGGAATTCTCCAGGCCAGAATATTGGAGTGGGTAGCCCTTCCCTTCTCCAGGGGATCTTCCCAGCCCAGGGATCGAACCCAGGTCTCCTACACTGCAGGTGGATTCTTTACCAGTTGAGTCACCAGGGAAGCCCTCTGGCATTCAAAGCCTTTCATAATTTGATCTTGACATAGTTCATGGCAACCTCTGTTATAGAAGGAACTTTGTATGTGCCCCTTTATGCCTGTTCTCCTGCCAGTCTCCCACTCTGCTTTAAGGGTCTGTTCAGGGCTGCTTTGCCTAGAAGCAATGTAGGGCAGTGGCAAAAACACATGTGCCTAGCATAAAGGTGTTGTATAAATGATAGTTCCCTTCCTTAATTTGATCTTCCTTGGAATGCTGCTGCTGCTGCTAAGTCGCTTCAGTCGTGTCAGACTCTGTGCGACCCCATAGACAGCAGCCCACCAGGGTCCCCCGTCCCTGGGAGTCTCCAGGCAAGAACTGGAGTGGGTTGCCATTTCCTTCTCCAACGCATGAAAGTGAAAAGTGAAAGTGAAGTTGCTCAGTCATGTCTGACTCTTAGCAACCCCATGGACTGCAGCCCACCAGGCTCCTCCGTCCATGGGATTTTCTAGGCAAGAGTACTGGAGTGGGGTACCACTGCCTTCTCCGCCTTGGAATGCTACTATGTCCATTTGTATCTCATTTGGGATTCATTACTATTGCCTGGAGAATTCTAAGGACAGAGAAGCCTGGCATGGGGTTGCAAAGAGTTGGACATGACCGAGGGACTAACACTATGACTATATGATGGACTATTGCTCTGCATTGTTAGATGTGTGGAAGACTAAAAGTGTAAGAACATTAAACCTGGATCACCGGTATCCAACTTGGGAAGTCTACTATATTACCATTAACTGACAGAAGGAGCACGTCGTAAGGCTCAGAGCAAAGTTCAGACAGAGGATCTGAAATAAAACTACAGAAGCAAACAGGACCCTCAACAATGAACTCGCTAACTGTTCTTCTCATGATGTCAGAAGCACTTAAAAAGCACACAGTTGAAGTCTGTTTCTTTCCCTGAGGCTGCTAGACACACTGACTATAGCCTCCTTAACCACAAGAGGTCAAAGTTCTATTTTCTATCCGTATACTTCGTAGCATGTGTGCATGCTTTGCTGATTGGTTTCTTTTATGCTTCTACTTAAAGTTAAGACAGGCAGCAGGAAATTGTGACCAGGGGTCCAGAAACTTTTCCTGCTCTGCTGCTGCTGCTGCTAAGTTGCTTCAGTCATGTCCGACTCTGTGCGACCCCATAGATGACAGACCACTAGGTTCCCCCGTCCTTGGGATTCTCCAGGCAAGAACACTGGAGTGGGTTGCCATTTCCTTCTCCAATGCATGAAACTGAAAAGTGAAAGTGAAGTCGCTCAGTCGTGTGCGATCCTCAGCGACCCCATGGACTGCAGCCTTCCAGGCTCCTCCATCCATGGGATTTTCCAGGCAAGAGTACTACAGTGGGGTGCCATTGCCTTCTCCGTTTCCAGTTCTAGGGGGCAACAATAATGATGAACCTAGGTGCTGGGAAGAAATTCTGACCTCTTAGTTTCTACTGGCTCAGCTACCCCAACTTTTCTTGCATTAAAACCAACTTATGCCCCACCTGATTATCTATGTTGCCCATCCCTTCCCCACCACCCACTGCTGTGTTATTTATACTATAGTGCAGCAAGCAGTTAAATCCTAGCTTAATATAACATACTGTAAAGTGATATGTCCCAAAGCCAGTGGTTTAAAGGAAAGCTGGGGGAGGGGGATAAAAAGGCACTCACAGAGCTACGCAAAAATGCATTTTCAAAGAAAAATCTGGATGCATCTACATGTCCTTGAAGTCTTTCCTCCACCTGCCAAAAATTCACTCCTTGGATTGTGTTACCAGGCTCTACTGAAATCTGGTAGAGTAATTCACTAGTGTGCTTAGAAATTCCCTAACATATCTACTGTGGTATGGATTTCAAATCCAGTAAAACTTCATTAAATTGATACTGGGAAGCAATTTCTATGATTCAAAGCAACTGTTATTCTTCAGCTAGACACACTATTGTTCTGTAATAAATAAATTGAAAAATTCAATGATGGGTGATTTAAACCCTACTTTTTTCAGTCCTTCGCATTTTAAATTGATACGGTTTTACAGATTTTTCCTCACTTAAAAAAATACCACTAAGAACACTATCTCTTGTTACAAGGATCTTAACGAAACATTGAAAAGGTTTTTTCTGTAAATGTTTTCCATGAGAAAAAGATAAAAACACACTGCCTTGGATTTCCTCAGCAGTGCATTCATGAAATTACTTGATCACAGAGGAGGAGAGTGGACATTTAAAAAAAGATAATTAGAATATTTTTAACTTGTAGACCTAAGCTGTCTACAATCTTGTTTACTCTAGTCCCCAGGAAGGGTGAACCATGGTTTTGTTCACATTTTGCTAGAATATCCAAAGCTGTTGTACCAATGGCTAATCTGGTATTTTAGGATGTGGGTCATTCTAATCCATGACCATATGATAAATGAAGGGAAAAGAAAGCTCAGTGGGTTGCTGTCAGAGGTAT
>NW_011479804.1:33334-36177 GCF_000754665.1 Bison bison bison | reverse complement strand
TCAAAGACATAAATTTGTCTGAAATCAGCCCTAGTTACTAGGAGAGCAATGAGGGCTCCTCTTTCTCTCAAAGGTCCTGGAAGCCGAGAATAAGAGTTTCAGTGTGTGGACAGCTGATTAGTTACCAGTATATTTTGTTAGACCTATCACATATAATGCATTTTTAGTAAGTAGAAAATGTCTTCAGTGTGCACACATAAATTAGCCTTCACGATCTACAAGAATTCATGCAGAACACAATATATTTACAAAAACAAGAATGGAAAAGTCAGAAACTTCTAGTCTATATGTACTGTACTCACCTACACTTTTACACATAATTCATACCTAATGGAAAAGAGAAGTAAAATAGATGGTCCCTGCCTATAAGAAATTTACAACCTAGTTTGAGAGACAAGTATAACATATATAATTAGGAAAAATCTAAGGCAGGATATAAACCAAGGACTGGACTGTCTGCTACTGACAAGGGATATAATAGATGCTGGGAAATAGGAGTGATTACTGTAGTCTGGAATGTTCAGAGAAAGTTCATGGAGAAAGTAAGATGGAGACCTTGAAAATCAGGTAGGGTCTGGCCATTTAGTGATTACTGGATTGTAACTGGCATGGTAGAACAAAACAGCTTTCTTGTTGGGGAGTAGAAATAACTAAGTATAGATCTGTAGAGAGGAGCCAGATGATAGGAAGTCTGGAAAGCTGAGCAGAAGACTTCAGGTCTGGTGGTGGTGGTATCTATGTGGGTGTTTTGGGGTGGGGGTGGGAGGCTGGATTTCAATAGGAAAACTGTAGGTTACCAAGCAGGAGTGAGAAGAGATAATGACAGTGTTTTCATGTGATTAGCCTAGCACTCTTTTGCAGAATGAACTGCCCATATATACATCATAACACCCTTGATGAAGGAGTTCAAAATATACTCCACAGATGGTAGTTAATTCATCCTAATAACATCTCATTGAGGCAAAGGAAACACAGCTTTTATTATTCCCCATTTTGTAGATGATGTGCTCAAGGTCACTGAATAAATGAAAGGCAGAATAAAAAAACCCACAGTATCACAATATTCAACGGTTCCTAGGTACCAGCTAAATTATATTCTCTTATTTGCTATGACTCAGGCAATGGAGGTACATGATGGACCTTTGTCCTCTTGTGCCCTTTTTAGACCCTCCTTAGTGTTCAAGGCACATGTCCTACCATGAGCAATTCCTGTTTACTCTCTGTTCAGCCCCAGCCTGCTTACCCCATACTTTGCAACTGCCTCCAACTTTCCCAGCTAAGAACTGTCTTTGATCATTCTGATTCAGCTGGTCTTCTCCCATCATCAGCAACATATTCAACATCTCTGTATCAATCACCTACCAACCAAGACAATGGTTTGGGTTTATGTATTAGTGCAAGCACTGCTTTCTATCTCAAATTACAAAGCTGATTAGTCCCTTCAGAAGGTGGAAGGAAGGTAAGAAACCTGCATACTAGATTCTGACACCAAGCTGGATTCCTTCTCCAATTTAGGTTTCATGATAAGAGTAAAATAAAGAATTCCTCCCCCACCCCCAGTTAACTCCTTCCTGATCCTGATGCATTTTCTCATCCCCGAATGCATCTTAAGTCACCATTCCTTTTCTTACAATCCTCCACCTTAGCTTCCTGCCTCATGAGGGCCCTTACTTCAACATGCTCTCTGACATTATGACCTCTCCCTCCTTCGTGGCCCCCACCCTTCTGCTTCAATTAAAGAAACCAGCCGAAAGTAAATGCTCAGTAAATGTCTGATGAATGACTAAGGCTCCAGATCTATATCTACAAGCATTCGCTGGACATTTTTAAAACTGGCTTTACTGAGGCATGTTGATATACAAAAAACTGTACATATTTAATGTATACAATTTGATGGGTTTGCACATATACATGCACCTTTGAAACCATCTCCACAGTCAAGGTAACAGACATACAGCTCTACATTTTTGTCATCCTGCTGTTACCTCAAACTTCACAAGCCTACAACAGAAATCATTAATATTCTACCAGATCTGGCTCCTCTCCCTGACTTTCCAGCTTTTTTTGGATGTACCATAGTTGTCCCAGTTCCCCATATTCGACATCACAATGGCTTCGATGCTTTCTTCTGTAACTAGCTAATTTTAAGTCTAGTAATTATATTTTCTACCTCATAGTACAAGGCATATGGAAGGCAATCAATGTAAGGTCCGTTGCATCTGTACAGATATGACTGCCTCATTGACGTAGCCTCAGTTGATCAAACTACCTGAAGTCTCTCAATCCTCCACGTCATCTATTCATCCAATCTTAAGATTTCTCTTCCTATATATAACTTTGTTCATTAAGCCTTCCTTACTTAACAATAGCGGCTAATCCGAAGGCCAAACCCTTCCCCAGCATTCAAGACTGCCACAATCTGGACCCAATCAAGTCTTCTAATCTTACCTCCTACTATTTCTCTATTGCAATTCTTCATCATAGTCCAAGTGATTTTTATCCCACGACCAAGACTGTGTGCATACACACACTTGCTCAGGCTATTTCCCTGCTTGGAAATACCCTTCCAATATGGACCCTAACAATCTTTTGGGGGCAAGACTTCAACTGTTCCAGTCAAAACCCTCTATTACAGAGTAAGTATCCTAGATTTTGCATTATTTCATGTTTCATGTACTAGATTTAATTCCCCAACAACATTTTAAGATCTTTAAGGGCAGACATTATGTAGTATACTTCTGTATCCTTCCCAGAACCCAGTAACTAGGTTCACCAATGCAAGGAAAGATTTTCCACCTCTTAGATAAAAGTCTTCAATAATGTGTTCATTAAGCCTTAACCTT
>NW_011479804.1:30894-33128 GCF_000754665.1 Bison bison bison | reverse complement strand
ATTTCCACAATATTAAGAAATATTAACAATATGAGTCTGAATAACTAATTCATAAGGAAGGGTTTTAACTGGACCAAATCCTGGGTTTTCTTTCGTCACTCCAAGTTTCTTTTCTATTTTAAACTAGAGGCAACAGAAATTTCTTTGTTTGAACGTAAGGAATGCTGGAAGTCTTAAGTGATAGAACAGGTAGCTCGACTTCACGTCTCTCCTCAGGGGGAGAAAAACACTGCGGATAAAGTAATTTTGTTTTTATTTCTGGAAAAATCATTTTTCCATCAATCTTCATAATTCCCTAAAATAAACTGTTAAAAAGTTACTGGCCGGTCGACCACTTCACCCTGATTTGTGGAAAGACTATACATTAATTTCAGGAACACATGGCTAACTCAAGTTTTCTCACTACTGTGAAGATCTAAAAGTTGCTCCTAACTCTTGCAGAAAACTCAAGGAAAATTTTACAAGCTCGTGATATATTCCTGCATCTCATCTTCACTACTTTTAAACAAAAGAATAGTCACAGTAGTCTAGGCACAAGAGTCACACTGCAAATCATCAAATTTGTTTTTAGGATACCCCACCATTTTAACTGTGGAAAACTTTTTTGTTGCACCAAATGCCTAAGAACCACATCTACAGAGAGCATGGAAATAAGAAGGTAAGAATTTACCATTTCATTCAGACAGAGACAGTGACAAGTATTCCTTTCTTCTTTGCAAATGTTGAGATCACTGCCCTTCCCAAAGCCATCACAACTTTGGGTAGGAATAAAATGAAAGGCAGAATTTATCATTTAAAATATGAGACTCACATTCTAACCCACCTTAATGAAGAATTTTAAAAATTTAAAAATTCAAAAGATAGGGAAATCAGATAATGAAACAAAGCAAGGAGCCATAAAAAATACTGAACAGTAAGGAGTTCCTAAACCCTAAACCATGTAAATCAAATAAAGACAAATCAAATAAGGACCAGAAACCATATAAATCAAATAAAGTCAAGACAAATGCAATAAAGACCAGAAACCATTTTCTCCGCAGCACGCAGGGTTCCCCAGAACCAAACTTGATCGGGAGGTGCTCACTCTGCTGACGCACGCACGCAGGCAGCGCGTGCACACAATGGAGCGAGCGAGCAGTACTGAGACAGAGACGAACTTCACATGCGGACTGTTCCACTCCCCGAAGGAAAGGAGAGCACGGTGGGAAAGTTTTCCCACTTTCTTCCACATCAGACAGAGCAAAACTGTAGTTGATAAGGCAAACTACTAATTCTCTGGATATAATCGAAGGCAGAACTGAATGAATGGGGTGAGGGGCAGTGGCTGGGGAGAAGGAGAGAGGGAAGGAGAGGGTGGCGTGAGAAGGAGGAGGTTTGAGGCATTTTGTAAAGCTTGAATGGATTAACCTTTTAAAAGGCCCTAATGTCTCGCATTTCCCTTTTGCTTCCTTTTCTTTTCTTTTTTTTAAATTAACTACACATCGATTTCCTGGGACTCAACCCAGACTTGTCCTATATTTAGCTGAAAGGCCTGGTACTTAGGACACACAGGAGTCCTAGGTTAGATATATGTCCGATACAAACAGTCCTTTTGGGGGAAAGCATTTTAAAAATCACTTTTTTCGTGTGATCATGCATCAAATATGACCAACTGTTTTTTTTAAAAGATGAATTCCATGCATTATTTAGTAAATTGAGGCCCCAATCCATGGCGCTTTGATTTCTACTAGCAACATAAGCTATTTACTAAACATTTTTTCTAAACTTAGAAAACGTTTGCTTTCACATTTTTAGAAGATAATGAGGCTTAAGTGTTTCTAGTCTTTTACCTATTCATAAGTGGGGGTGTTTAGGCTGTCTAGCAAAGGAAAAAAAATAAAACGTGAATGCTTAAAAGCTACTCAACTTGGATAACATTTAGTAGATAGCTTGAAATGCACCGATTTAAAAACCCAACAATGCAGAAAGTTTGTGGACATAGCTTGTTTCTTCTTTAGTAAAATGAAAATGTAAGGGGGGAGGGCTGGTAAGATGTAAAAGATAAACAGTTAGGTCCCAGGCCGTAATATCTTGTCGTCCAGGACAAAAAGCTTTGCAACGACCACACTGCCATAGCCCTCCGGTGGGAAAGGCAGGGGGCGGGGGCGGGAGAGTCATCACCTCGGCTGCTCTAACTTAGGACCCTGCGTTTCTCACACCCCACTACGGGCTGGGCCCAGTGTGGGGAGCGAGAC
>NW_011479804.1:26894-29249 GCF_000754665.1 Bison bison bison | reverse complement strand
AGAACTGGGGTTACCCCTACCTCTTGGGCTACCGGTTGGGCGGTTGTGGGGGAGGGCGACCAGACTGGGGCTTCTCCTCATCACAAGCACGTGTAAGAGACGGAAGTTGGAAAACAGATGGCACCTCGGCAGAAAAATGAATGAGGAAATAGAGGCCTGGGAAATGAGATTGGGTCATTCGCAGGACATATTATTGAATTCAGCATACAGAGCAGTGGTTTGGGCAAGTCCCTGCCTCCACCCCATTTGAAGTTCCACTCCAGCAGGGAGGCAGACTCTTCGGAGAGTAACCTAACAGTAACGAGATTGAAAATAATAATAATAATAACAACAATTGCAGTCATCTCATTAGGAAGGCACCTTTGGGAAACCACAAGTGCCAGTTTAAAATGAGGATGGAGTTCCCTAACTTGCAGGTTATTGTAGGGCTGTAACCACCATGGTGTTGGGGCTCTGGCAGACGAGAAATGTTTGTCTTGTTCCTTTTGAATCTGTCTCAAAAGATAGCATATCATTGTTATCAATATATTTAGCTATCATTAATGAATTCCATTTTCTTTCTGTCAGGGACCGCTAAGTGCTATATATATATATATATATGTGTGTGTGTGTGTGTGTGTTTGTGTGTGTGTGTGTGTGTCTTACCTTACTGAATCTTTACAAGGGCCCTCTGAGGTCATATTACCTTTCTTCCATTTTACTGAAATGCAAAAAAAGGCTCAGTGAGTTTGAATAATTTGACCCAAATATCACATAATTAAGAAGTGGGAGGGCTGGGAATTCAAACTCAGGTCCTTTTGACTTTTAAGATCTGCTCTCTTAACAACTGTCAAGTATACAAAACAGTATCGTTAACTATAAGTCACAATGCCATACATCACATCCCCAGAATGTAACAATCTTTTAACTGGAAATTTAATCCCTTTGACCACCTTCACCTGTTACCCACATCACCCTCCCCTGGCAACCACCAATCTACCCTCTGTTTTTGTAAGTTTGGTATTTTTTTAGATTCCCTGTATAAGTGAGCTCATACCGTAGTTGTCTTTCTCTGTCTGACATTTCACTTAGCATAACTCCCTCAAAGTCCATCCACACTGTCACAAATGGCAGAATTTCCTTTTATAGCCAAATAATATTCCTTTGCATGTATATACAGCACACTGTCTTTATCCATTCAGATGATAAAGGATATCCTCAATTCCAGGCCCTCAGTACTTCCAACCTGATGATAGGCCTCAATCCAGTCTGGATTTCCCACCAGCCCGGTTCACACTTAATGCCAGCCTGACCAGAAACCCACAGTGCCATGTAAACTTCCGTGTCCATAGCAGTTCCCTGGGATTCTTTTTAAAGTGCAGATTTTGATTTAGCAAGCTTGTAGTGCGTCCAAGATTCTGCATTGCTAACCGGTCCCTGGGTGGTACGATAATGCTGATTCTTAGAGCACATCTTGAGTAGCAAGGGTTTGAATCAAGCTCCATCATTTAGGGCTCATCTCCTGTCCCATCCCCACTGATTCTTCCGCATTGCTGCAAGCCTTCCTTCAGACTCTTCCTATTGCATGTTGGTGGGAGCAGCACTCACATTGTAGTTCTTTTCTCTTATGCATTTCATTTGCTTCTCTTACATAAGAATTCTTTGGATAGAATGTCAGCTTTTTGAGGGCAAGATTTTTGTTGGTTATGTTCACTGCTGTATCCTCAGAGCCTAGAACAATGTATGGCACACAGGAAACCCTCAGTAGATATTTATTGAATGAATGAATGGATGGATTTCCTTTCAATTCTTCACTGAGTTTGGTATAGTGCTAGTTGGTATAGAGTTTTATTGATAGCCTGGTTCAACTCTTTCATTTTTCTGTCTCCTAAATTCTTTTCTGTTACTTTAATTTCACAACTACTTAAAAGGGCAAGTTGTATAATTTTAATAAATAAGGTAAACATATCTAAGAAGTGACTTTTCCTGACACGATTTTGTGCTAGAGTTATGTAAACATGTGGAAGACTGAATGCTACCTTTTGAGACCTGAACTATCGAGGCATTTCCTTAAAAACACTGCGTTTGAGATCTTGCTGAACTTTCTACCTTTCTCTAGCTTTTGTGCTATTAAATAAACTATGTGCTGTTATTATTATTGATAGAGATCTCTTGGGTTTTTACATGGAGTTACTTGTAATTACTTTGGCCACCTCATGCGAAGAGTTGACTCATTGGAAAAGACCCTGATGCTGGGAGAGATTGGGGGCAGGAGGAGAAGGGGATGACAGAGGATGAGATGGCTGGATGGCATCACTGACTCGATGGACGTGAGTCTGAGTGAACTCCGGAAGTTGGTGATGGACAGGGAGGCCT
>NW_011479804.1:26126-26794 GCF_000754665.1 Bison bison bison | reverse complement strand
GACAGAGGATGAGATGGCTGGATGGCATCACTGACTCGATGGACGTGAGTCTGAGTGAACTCCGGAAGTTGGTGATGGACAGGGAGGCCTGGCGTGCTGCGATTCATGGGGTCGCAAAGAGTCGGACACGACTGAGTGACTGAACTTGTAATTTGCTTATGCTTTTTCATGTGTCTATTTCTTAATTTAAACAAAATGACAAGAAACTCAAGGATGCTTTTGTTATCCCCCACACAAAAGGGCACTTGAATATTTTTACTCCAAAATGTCAGCCTAGAGTCTGATAATATATTACAATGTGTTCCCACAGCTTGAAGGGAGATACCATATCTTATGTTCTGAGTAGCCCCAGAGGGTGTGACATAGTGTCTGAGATCAGATTTGGTACTTGCTTGATTGATGTGACCTGAGTGGCTATGAATACTTAATAGCCATATAAATAAAGTAAAATTATATACTAATTATATGCTTAATTATATATTAAGCAAAGTCAGTGAATTCCAAGTTACACTGTGTCCTTGAGCCCAACAGAAGTTAATAATTAAAATTAACAACCTGTGGCCTCAGTTTCTTGACATTTGTCATGCCCCCAATATTAAATATTTGACTTTTCCTATGTTTATAAATATTTACTGAGTGGATTGGGCCCATAGCTAAAGTGCAGATAG
>NW_011479804.1:23803-25834 GCF_000754665.1 Bison bison bison | reverse complement strand
GTGCAGATAGACAAAAGTGGCCAAACTTTAATGTAGGCAATAATGGGGTCATGCATTAGGACCATGGTTCTCAACCAGGGGAAGATTTGCTTCCTGGAGACATTTTTGGTTGTCAGAAATTAGGGGGTGGCAAGGACGCTACTGGTAGCAGGTAGAGGTCAGAGACAGTCGTGCCCGACTCATTGCGACCCCATGGACTGCAGCCCACCAGGCTCCTCTGTCCATGAGATTTTCCAGGCAAGGATACTGGAGTGGGCTGCCATTTCCTTCTCTAGTGGATCTTTCCAACCCAGGGATCAAACCCAGGTCTCCTGCACTGCAGGCAGATTCTTTACTGACTGAGCTACAAGGGAAGCCCAGTCTGATGCACAGGGCTGCCCTTACAACTCAGGATTAGCCAGCCCTAAACGTCAGTGGTGGAGAAGGCAATGGCAACCCACTCCAGTACTCTTGCCTGGAGGATCCCATGGATGGAGGAGCCTGGTGGGCTGCAGTCCATGGGGTCGCTCAGAGTCGGACACGACTGAAGTGACTTAGCAGCAGCAGCAGCAGCAGCAGCAAATGTCAGTGGTGCCTGCGTTTGAAACACCATGCTCTATACTCTTTGCATTAGGGGTTACTAACCAGGTAACAGACCTAAGAATCCCTATTTCCTAAATATTTCAGTTCAGTGTGGTGGGTGGGGTTAAAACAAACAAACAATCCCATGGGATACTGGGCCACATCAAGGGAGTACTGGAAACAAAGCAGTATTTTTAAGCTACCTTTGTATAAACTATAGATCATCTGCCACCAACGAGTGACTACTACTTAATGAAAACTACTATTGAACAGAAGATAACTTTAGGAAAAATTTAATGATTTGTGTTTTAAGAATTTTATCATGGGTATGTTCTAATGTACAAGGCATTACCTGGGAGCCTTCAAATATATTACCTCATTGAGATAAATTTGACCTCTTATACCACTTTATCAAATTTAAAGGTAGGGTTTCATATTGTGGACTATCACATTTTGAGACTAATGACTACATTAAAATGGATAAAGTTCGTATGTGTCTGAAGTGAAGAGAAGTTGATACAAGTATCTGAATTTCTTTCAATTATCTGAGTATTTGAAACTACAGGAAATTATCTGGGTAATTCTAGAACCTCGCCATCCAGTGATAGGAATATTTTGATGTAAGCTACTAGACTTTATTAATATTTGGAAATATACCATTCACCGGTTCTTTTTCTTTTTGTGTACGTGACACTGTAACTCTCTTTACTCTCTGTGGGTATCAAATTGGAAACCACAAAATAATAATAGTTCTTGCAGATGTTGTAGCCTAGCTATTGTTCCAGCAAAGCATCCCAATGAAAAACATATTGAGTCAATTCTTGGTCAAGGAGAATTAAACCTGTGTAATTGCTTAATTCTCCTGAATAACCTTGCACTTTTGGGGGCTCACACAGTACTGTGCCATAGTAATAGCACAGCTGACTTTTCTTGCTAGCTTTACTTCCTGATGCTGCTGAGGGGAGTAGAGCAACAGAGGAGGTGGGTGGGAGCAGATTGCTGTTTAAGCGGTTTCCTGCTTAGAACATTTCTTTACGTATACGCTTCGAAATATTTGCATTTAGATATGAAAAGAATTGAGCTCATTACTTCTTGCCTTTACCAATTGGTTCCAAAACTGAGAGGTAGACCTGGCCTGAACATTTTATTCACATGTAGAGATAGAAGTCGAAAGATAGAAGGATAAGAAATAACTTCCTGGTTCCAGTTTGGCTGCCTGCCTAAACTCACACGGTCTCACTGTTGATCATCAGAGGCCTTGGATCCAAGGTGAAAGGCCTCAGAAGTTTGCCAGCCTTCACTCACGGTCTCCTCAATGACGACAGACCGCTGCTTGCTGTACCACTCATCCTAAAATTGTGTTTTGTATGGCTATAGGGTACAAGAGGAGACTAGGGACTTTCTTAGAAGAGATTCTTTGGGAGACTAGGCTCTTTGTAATGAAGTCAGGTAGCTTCTTTGTACTCTCCA
>NW_011479804.1:17634-23703 GCF_000754665.1 Bison bison bison | reverse complement strand
AACTTTTTTTGAAATGAATTGACCACTTGTTCTTTAATTTGTAGGCTTCTTGAGAAAACAGTTCTAGTCAAAGGTGGCAGTTAAAAACAGGAAAAAAAAACTGGCAGTTGAGACCGAATAGGAAGTGACTATGCCATCAGCTCACGCTGAGGAAAAGGAAGTTGTCGCCAGGACCTCTAAGAAAGGCAGCTGTGTAAAAATTACCCTTCAACTTGCTCACTGAGGTTCTGTCACCCTGCGGTAGAAGCTGCCATGGTTTTATTGCTTCTGTACTCAGAGAACATGAACAGAACTGGAGCATAGCAGGCAGTCTTTACAGGACCGTTATCAGGGACTACCAGTAATTTCTGGGGCAGAAACTCAGCATTGTAGACAAGCAAAGCTCCCACTCTACTCATTTGTTTTTCTGTACCAAATCGATATTTTAAGATTAGTTAGAATTTAGTATGTTCCACCATGAGGCACATTACAAGAGTGCAACTATAGAGTGCAACAGGGGATTTTCACTGAGAAATAGGAGATGGAAATTGTTTTTTATATACTTTCACTTGGGCCCTAGAGCCAGTCTAGGCTACACCACCTTTCCCTTTCTCCTTTCTCTTCTCTTCCCTTCTTTGCTTTCTCACATACTTCCTGAGCACAGTGCCAGTAACTGTGCTAAGTGCTTGGAGTAGAAAGAAATGCAGAGTTTGCTTTCTTTCAAGACATACCACACACGCACACACAAAAGACAAGGAACACTCAGTAACCTTTAAAAAATGTGAAAAGTACTTTAAAAATAAAATTAAAAAAAAACAAGGAGCACTCAAAGTGATACAGAATGATAGTAGCAAGTAATTTCAAAAAGGTTACAGCAACAGGCACCAGAGGGCAATTCATTTTATTTGTGTGGATCCTGGAAGGCTTCTCAAAAAAGGTGATATTTGCACTTTGCCTTGAAAAATGGATAGGAGGTAGCTAGGTAGAGAAATGGGGAAAGGGAGTGGAGAAGAAAGAGCATTCCAGATAGAAGGAACAGCGTGCGCAAATGCCAGAGCGAGGTGTGTGTTCCCTTCACCTGGTGACCTAGTTACATTACAGATACTGTGCTCCATTTGTATGGATTCTGATTTTGTAGGTCTGGGATGAAGAAAGGGTATTTGTATTTTATTAAAAAAAAAATACTCCCCAGGTAAGATTATGATATGTCCTCTTGGTTATAAACCACTAGCTCAGAGGAATGACAAGCTCTCTTTGAGGATGATCTGGTAGTTTGGTTTAACAAGCAGAGGCCTGTTAAATGAGACAGCCCAGCAGTGAGGTTGGAAGAAGAGTGAGGGGCAGACTGTGAGCCTCGTCTGCCATGCCCAAAACTTTAGACTTGATCCCGTAGGCTCCTAGGAGCACTGAGTGGTTTCAAGGAAGAGGGGAATTTGCTCCAGATTTGTATTTTCAAGAAAAAAAAAAATAACCACGCTTTATTTAGTATATATAGGATAAATTGGATATAGGAGACACTGGAAGCAGAGGGACCTATTAGTCTATTAGGAAGCCATTGTAAAAATACAGGAGAAGGATTAAACTAAATTAATGGCTGTGAGAGTGAAGAGGAGGGGATAGATTCCAGAAGCAATTTGGAGGTGACACCAACAGCATTTGGTTGATTGGATGTAGACAAGACCAGAGGGAGAATTTTAAAATGCCAGAGACATCAAGCTTAGGGAAATGGGTAAATGTTGATGCCTGGAACTGAGCCAGGGCATCCAGCAGGAAGACCAGGTTTGAAGGAAAGATAAGGAGTTTAGTTTGGGGACACTGAATTTAAGGTGCCTGTATGATGTCTAAGTGGAGATGTTTAGAAGGCAGTTGAAAATAACAAGAGGTCAGATTGCAAATACACATCTGAGAATTGCAAAGAGAAATGCTTTGTAACCTCATGGCAAGAAGTCAATACAGGGCATAAAAAATAGAAATCAAGTTGGGACCGTTCACTTCCTATATAGAAAATCACTTCTTGAATAATTATTCTATGTTTTGGTCCAGTCAAATGCTGTCATGCCTACAGACATAATATCTATCTGCAAAAACTATACACTTTTCTTCAAAGTAATGATAGTTAATCTCATGTCCATAAGATGATATTACTAAATACTTCTGCTGTGTCCCTGCATACATAGATTACCCTTTGAATGCATGATAGTGACAATAAAGAAAGGAATGAGCAAAGGACAGAAATGATGTGAAGAGATCTGAATGCTATGTTGCCAAGTTTTCTGGGATGGTTTTCTCGCATGCAACTGTAAAATAGATTATTGTGCGCCAGAACAGTTTGTATTATATTTCCCCTCCTACACTCAAAAGAAAATGAGGTGGGAGATGACATGCATGCCTGGTTTCATGGAGCCAAGTTAGTGTCTTCTACAATGAAAAGAAAAACAGGAACAATTTATTGCAATCTAAAGCACAGATTACTGGCAAAATCATGATGTTTGCCTGCTGTGAAAGTGCACAGCAACTTTAGTTAATATTTCTTCAATTTTTCAGAATCATTCATACCATTCTGGTTCTTCCATTTTTTCTGAGCTATTGACCTTTTATGAAACTTCACACATCCCTATAGTTTACCATATGTGAAGGTAAGCATTCAAGTGGCCAAATGCCAACTTGAAATTAACACAGATAAATCATGCCTTTCGTATAAATTGTGAAAATAGTGGTAGACATTTACAATCTGAGATCATGAAAGCAGATACAAATAGATTGCATTTTAAATATTTTGTACAATGCATTTTATTATGTGTTTGGGTTTTTCTCAGGTGTTACAAGAAACTGAAATATACCAGCTCTTAAATTTTAAAGTAACTTTTGCATCAACAGTATACAGAATCCTTCTATGCAAATACAGAGAAATGAGTGCTTAGTATGTTGTGAAGGATGGATTTACTTCATGAAACATATGCTAAAAAGAGATTATTTTTTTCTTTTTTTACCAGACTCTCAAAACATAAAAGGTTCATGCTGTATGGAAAGGTCATTAGTATGAACAATAACAGAAGAAACTGTGTCTGGGTTGTAAAATGCTGGGCTATTTATTGAATATGTTTCCTAGTTAAGAAAAGAGTAAGGTATTCAGTGTGAGTATGCATAACAATACACTTCAGGATCACTCTTCTACTTTGGTTCTGCACATAGTAAATTATGTATAAAGTAGTTCTTTCATTGTCCTTTTTAAAGCAAGAAGCTCAAGTCAAACTTGTATTAATGTAAATAGAGGAATCAAAGCTATTATTTATATAGTGCTTACTCTGTGTCAGGCATGGTTGCAATTAACATTTATCCTCACCACAATCCATGAGCTAGGTACTACTATCATAATATCGTTCCCATTTTACGGTTGATGAAACTGAGGCAGAGAGAGACTAAGTATCTCATCCAAGGTAGGGTTGCCAGATAAATTACAGGATGCCCAATTGAATTTAAATTTCAATAAGCAATGAATAATTCTGGATGAGACATATACTTTTAAAATATTATTTTCTGAAATTCAGATTCGACTGACTGTCTGACATTTTTATTTGCTAAATCTGACAACCCTACAAGCAAAGGTCATATAGTTATTTAGAAGTGGAGCCAGAATGAACCCAGGGAGTGTGACATGAGAATTCATGCCTGTATTGACATATGTACACTATCATATGTAAAATAGATAGCTGGTGAGAAGTTGCTATGTCACACAAGGAGTCCAGCCTGGTGCTCTGTGATGACCTTGAGGGGTGGGATGGGTTGAGGGGAGGGAAGCTCAAGAGGGAGCTGATATATGTGTAATTATGGCTGATTTGCATTGTTGTATAGCAGAAACCAACACAACACTGTAATTTTCCTCCAATTAAAAAATAAATAAAAAGATATAAAAAAGAATTCATGCTTGTAACCACTCTGCTTTTACTGATTATAAGGAATGAAGGGTAGAGTGCTTTATTACCTATATATGAATATTGAAAAATATGACTCGTGAATACCTCATGGACAGGATCATAGATTTATAAATTTGAATTTATTTAATTTACTCTAATTTGTACTATTGTTTGGACACAGTATTTATAGTGAGAATTTTTGTTTTGAAACTGATAAGACCCATAACATTTTTGAACTAATTTCTTTCTTCAGTGCTCTCTAAGGAAAGAGACTAAAGAAAAAGTGTGATTCAATGTGATGAGTGGAATTAACTGATCAGTATTATTGTTCCAAACACCTTTCTCGTCCTTCAAAAAGCAGCTTTTGTGTTGTGTATAAAGAGTAAGAGCATTCTCTCAGTAAGTGCTTTTTAAAAGAAAAATATGTCGTATATTTACTCACACCATTTTCTCCTCTCTTTCTTTGATAGTTTTACTTGAGAACAGGCAAAGGGACATCAGCTTTTTGAAAGGTAATGCAATGTAATGGAAATAACATGAGCTTTGGAGCCAGGCAGAGCTTATTAGTTGTGTGAACTGGTCTGAGCCTCGTTTTCCTCATCTACAAAATGGCGATTATGAATGCCTTTTCCAAATGGTGATGATGAAGATTAACTGAGCTGATGAACATAAACTTCTCTAATGTGATCCAATACAGAACTGACACTTGCACAAACAGCGGTAGTTCCTTCCTCCTGTACATTTGCCCCTTCCCCGGGCCTCCAGTACTCTTCAGCAACCCTCGTGAATCTTTGAAAATCTTCCGCTTATTTATGAAAGCTTTTTGACTTGTCCAGAGGTTACATAGCAATCAGAGGTAGAGTCAGTTGGAATCCAGAGTGCTTAAGATGTTTTTCTTTCTTTTGTGATTTTTTTGGGGGAATCTCTAAAATGTTTAGGTTAAAACAGAAAACCACAGTGTGATTTCTGCTCTTAGAGATTAGTTGTGAGGATTTGGGAGGTGTTTTGTTCCCCCTACATTGAGAATGTTCTTAGAATTTCAAGTAGGGGTTTATATACTTCAGTTTCATGGGGAAAGTCACCATGGATATTTCTGAGGGACACAGAAAGGCACAAAAAGAAACGGTAAGAGCAGGGAAATTATGTCATTAAAGCATTTTCCTGTGTATATGTGTGTGCACGTGCATGTATGTTGTTGAAGCAAGAGGTGGTGATATATGATGAGGGAAAACACAAAAGTTACTATAATAAAATAAAATGCAGTTATGATCAAATACAAAGTCATTATAATATTAGAAAGCAAATCACTTTGCTATTGAAAAAAAAAAATCAATCCAGGCAAGTGCTATATAGTGTATTAAGTAAGAACATGGACTGTGGAGTCAGACTACTTAAGTTCAAATTCCGGTCTTGTTTACACACTAGCTCCGTGATCGTCAGGAAGTTCTTTCATTCTCTGTATTTCAGTTTCCTCATCTGTCAAATGTGGGTAATAATAATAATACCTATCTAATTGAGTTGACTTAAGGTCCATAATGTGTGTTATTTTTTCCTTTAAATTTTATTGAAGTATGCCATACATACAGAAAGTTACACAGATCATGTGCCAAACAGCTCAGTGAATTTCACAAGATTAGCACATTCCTGTATGTCACCCCGATCAAGAAACAGAACACTGCTTGCACCCCAGAAGTCTTCTTGATGCCCTCATCGAGTCATTACCTCCTTCAGCCCAAACGTATCCACTTCTTGTCTTCAAACATTGTGGATTCCTATTGTCTACCTTTGAACTTTAAATGAAGACCTATGTGATATGCTTAGAACAGTGCCTAGTGCTGGTGCTTAGTCACTTTCAGTCGTGTTCAACTCTTGCGACCCCATGGACTGTAGCCCACCAGGCTGTCTGTCCATGGGGTTTTCCAGGCAAGAATACGGGAGTGGGTTGCCATTTCTTTCTCCAGGGGATCTTCCTGACCCAGGGATCGAACCCACGTCTCTTATGTCTGCTACATTGGCAGGTGAATTCTTTACCACTAACACCACCTGGGAAGGAAGCCCTGGCACACAGTAACACAATATAAGCTTTCCAAAGTGATTTTAACCATAACAAGAAAGAAGGTATGTTTGGGGAGTAGAATTCTTAATAGGAATAACGCAATCGAAAGCAAATCTGTGA
>NW_011479804.1:15613-17439 GCF_000754665.1 Bison bison bison | reverse complement strand
GGAGTGGGTTGCCATTTCCTTCTCCAAGGGATCTTCCTGACCCAGGGATCGGAACACAGGTCTCTCGCATTGCAGGCAGACGCTTTAACCTCTGAGCCACCAGGGATATTAAGCTTCTCTTAAAAATGTTAGAGTTCTTGAGAACATTTTGTTTCTATAAATTATATTTATTGTATATTCCCTGGTAAGAAAATACATTCCATTTGAGACATCAGAGAAAACATATGCCCAAATATTTTAACACAATCTAGAATAAGCATTTTATTCAAATTGTTAAAAGACTGATAAATGAAAAATGAGTTTGGCAGGAGCCTTTTCAGGCCTCAATTTCCTCGTTGTAAAATGGAGAGACTTGGTCCATCTCTAAGGTTCCTTCCAGCACTGACATTTAATGATTATATTAAAAAATTTTCTTAAAAAGCAAAATTTGGAAATCTCTGAATCATTGTTTTATAGCCAAATAATAAATCTAGAGTCACAGACAAACATGACCTTTCAGAAGAAAGACAGCAGGGTTTCTGTAAGAGAAAAATCATGTCTGACTAATCTATTAGTAAATAACATATTGACAAAGAGAAACCAGGAGATAGAGTTTACATAGACTTTTAAAAAAGCTTTTGACAAGCTTCCATACGGTTGACATTTTTGTTGCTCTTAAATGAGTTGTTACGGGACTTGGGGAAACATTTTGCCATGAAAGGTGAGCTAACTTACATAATGAAATGGAGGATTGGAAAAAGTGGGTGCTTCTCTGGATGGAGAGGTGTCAGCATTAAGATTCACATGGTCCCTGCCTTACTTAAATGTTATGAGTCGTGTAAAGTAGGATATACACAGTGGTGTTTCTGTGATTGTAGCTGGCACTAAGCTCTTCTCAGTAGTGAAGTGGTAACCTGGCACAGGATAAATTGCAAGCAAACCTCTCAAAATTGAGGGAGTAGGGAAAAGGTACAATACATTACCTCAGCAAGGTAAAACATTTATTTAAAAAATCCTAACTATACAATACCTATAATAAGATCTGTTGTTACTTATGGCTCTGGAAAGAGACCTAGGAGTTGTAGATATTTCTAGAACAATTTCAGCTGACTGTGCCATTTTGGCTGGTGAGGTCAACAAGATGCTGTGTGTCAATAGAAAACAGACTAGAAACAATACCATACTATCCTATTTTTGAAAAAACAATTAAACCTCGTACAGCCTTGTCTGGAACAGAATATTTAATTCTGGGGGTTTTAATTTAAGAAAGGGAAAATGTACCTCAAGAATGGAGTGAGAAGGTGCTATTCTGAGACAGCCTCAAAGTGTTAGGATTCTTTAACCCAGGAAGATGAAGATAGAGGCAATGGCCAAAGTTCACTAACAGTGCTAATTTAGTACTCACTCCGTGCCTGGTCTAAACACTTGATGTGTATTGAATCTTTCAATACCTATTATCCCTATAAGGTAGGTCCCACTCGTATCCTCTTTATGAAAGCATCATATAGGGTATGTACAGAGTAAATAGTAATCGGAACTATTCACTGGCCGGAGCTCGGAATAGACCTTAAAAGTCAAAAGAGTCGTTGGTGGGAATGCAAACTAGTACAGCCACTATAGAGAACAGTGTGGAGATTCCTTAAAAAACTGGGAATAGAACTGCCATATGACCCAGCAATCCCACTGCTGGGCATACACACCGAGGAAACCAGAATTGAAAGAGACACGTGTACCCAAATGTTCATCACAGCACTGTTTACAATAGCCAGGACATGGAAGCAACCTAGATGTCCATCAGCAGATGAATGGATAAGAAAGCTGTGGTACATATACACAATGGAGTATCT
>NW_011479804.1:13942-15191 GCF_000754665.1 Bison bison bison | reverse complement strand
AAGAGATTCCAAGAAGGATTTAGACTATATTGGTAGACTATAAAACCAAAATAGCTTGTGAAGAGAATCCTGTGAAATATCCGTAATCTTTGAGGCTGTCATTAATGAGGACCACCACACCCTTTCCACTCCTACTGCCAAAATTTCTCTGAGTCCCCCTGTACAAATTCTGGGCTGGATGGGCCAGAAATTTGGCCAAGTGTGGCTTTTCCTTTTAATTATGACATAAGTAGGGAATGGTACATGAATTCCCTGTGGGCATTTCAAGATGGTTGTAATTTATGCTATACTTGAATGTCTTCATTGATACACAGAATCCTATTTTAAGCAAAGCTTAGCCCTGTAGAAATGGATCTTTTTCCAAACATTACTTGCAGAAGAGTGAATTGCCACACAGAGAGCAGGTAGAGGGGGTTTGCTTTAATATCCAGCCTCTAGTCAATATTTATTTGGGGTTATTTCATAATAAAGAAAGAAAGAAAATAAATTTCATACAAGGAAAAAGACATAGCTTAAAATAATACTCCTGTGTAAAAACCATCACATGGAAACTTACATGATATCTTCTCTGTCAGATCAATCTTTATGGAACTCAAGCACAGACCATCTAGTATTGCTGAGGGCTTCTTGGGTCTTGTTGGTATAACACTGCTGGATTCCACAGAATGCACCAACTTCCTCCCTTGGCTTGCTGACCTCTACCTTTTTGAAACATTGTACGTGCTCTACGCACACCATGAAAAAGAGAGAGAGTAGAAAGTCTTGGAGTATGAATGTCTAGTTACAGAGAACTAACCTTATCTGTCGGAAGGAAGTATGAAAAGATAAAAATGAAAAAACTTGGAAAGCTGACATACAGAGGAAGGGGAAAGGGACAAATGAAGAGAGAAGATTGTTCTGAAGTATATTATACAACAATGAAAACTTGTTTAGGGACTTTCTTGGTAGCCTTGTGGTTAGGATTCTGGGCTTTCAGCATTGTGACCCAGGTTCACTCCCTGGTCAGGGGACTGATATTGCACAAGTGCAGTGCGGCCAACAACGAAAATAATAAAAATTAAAAATCTCTTCAAAATTTGTTTTCCTTTTTTCCATCTTTAAAAAAAATTATTTATTTTTAATTGCAGGCTAATTGCTAAATGTGGATCTAAATAGTAAAATGGATAATTGTGCCATCAGCAAAATGGCGAACCTGCCCAATCCTTCAAGCTGTCCTACTTCTCATAGCAGAGACTTTATGCTCTCTTCA
>NW_011479804.1:12408-13806 GCF_000754665.1 Bison bison bison | reverse complement strand
AGGCCATTCTCATCTCTCTTGGTCAAAATGTATCTGTTTGATACCCTGACCTGCTTAATATCTGTTTGATATCTGCCTGTTTGATATCCTGACCTGAGAATATTTTCATCTTACTCATCTTAAAAAGAATATTTATGAAATGTGGCTGTCTCTCTACTTGGAGTTGCAAGTAGAGATATTTTGGGAGCAGAGGCCACCTCACACCCTCAAATATCTGGTGGAAAGCCAACAGTTTTTATCTAAATCAGGTAACCACAGTGACCTTACATTTCCTCATCTGTAGAATGGAGCTAATAATACCCTTCATTTCTATTACCTTTGACAACACTCTCACACACATTTACCTGTTTGGTTCTCAAAGCCACTCTCTGAGGTAAGGGTTATCTCTCCAGCCTACAGACAAGGAAACTGAAGCTCAGTGAGGTGAAGTAACTTGTCCTGGTATAATTTATGAAAAGGCTAGTGCGGAAGGAGAGGAGCCAGCTAGCCAAGACAGTGAATTGATCTGTGATGACAGAAGCTGCCCAGACTGTGGTGCCTGGTACAGGAGCCACATAGCTGTGCGGAGGCAGTATGAAATCAAGGTTGTACATATGGGCTTTGGAGTCATAGACACATAGGTATGAAACCTTGGCCCTGCCTCACTTTACCTGGCATCCCTGCAGCAGGTCACCCTCTCTGAGTCTACATTTCCTCATTTGGAAGATTCAGATTCTTCCCTTAAGGAGATATTGTGAGGATTAAGTGAAACACTGAGTATACTGTGCTTAGTATAGTGCAGAGCACACGAGAAACAAGCAAAAAAATCTGGAATCTTCTGGAATGATGAGTGGTAGTAATACTTAGTACATGTGCTAGCCCACCACATGAAGTCCACTGGCCCAAAAGTAGAGTCAGCTGCTCGTAAGGAGGCTGTAGGCAAACAGAACCAAACATAGTTGACACAAGGAAAGAAAGAGAAGCCTAGTCAAGGCTGCCTAGGACTAGGTTGCAGTTTCCTTAGAACAGTGGTTCTCAAGCTTGAGCCTGTACTAGAATTACCTGAGGGACTTGTTAAATGACAGAGGGCTGGGTCTTATTCCCAGAGTGTCTGATTCAAAAGTTGAGGATGGGGCCTGAGAACTGGCAATTCTAATGAGTTCCCTGACCTTGGAAGCCCACTTTGAGAATCATTGTCAAAGAACGAAGAATCCTGTCCAGTTCTAAGCATTTGAGTCTCCTTGCTTTTGTCTCCTCTTTCTGTCTTAATAAAAAATTCACCTGAAAAATGCCACCCTTATTTCTGGTAGACCAGAGGGAATTGCCTGTAACTGAGAGCTTAGGCAATCAGAGGACTGTTGGAGACCAGGGATGGTGGTGGCAACGACTGCCCCAGATAGAGGATGGAGAGAACTCTTG
>NW_011479804.1:8664-12233 GCF_000754665.1 Bison bison bison | reverse complement strand
ATTTTCCCTCACAAGCTTTTTCTTGCCTAAGCTTTTTATCCCTTTTATAACTACAACTGTATTGGGAGGAATGGGGAAACAATCACTGTATTTTTTTTCTGAGCATTTCCTACTCCCTTGTTGTATTCTTTGTTGACCACAAGGCCAATATGAACTTGGAGAGCCTAGAGCAGCATGCACAGATTGTGGCAGCCAGAGTAAGAAGTTTAACAAAATTAGAGATCTCTCTTGAAGTAAAATATGTGCTATGTGCTCTGTATCATGTTACAGCAAATTCAAAAACCAAGGGCTGTGTTCCAAGTCACTGCCTGGCAGTTGTCAGTAACAAAGCCTCTGCTACCTGTTAAACACAGTTAATGAAGTAGTCTGTATTTATAAATCAGAGGATTTGTCTTTGAAAATAGTAACCTAATAGAATGAAAAAGATAGATCGCCTTGGATTTAGACTTCTGAATTACAAATCATCTGTCCCATGAATTTGAAGGAGGTGTAAGAAACTTGTGCTCTTACATATTGAGAATATATAGTTCTACTGCAAATCTTAGGAAAATGAAACAGGAATAGGAACCTCTGCTAGAATTCTAAGAATGTAAGCTTCTTCAGCTGTTGATGCAGAAACTATGGATTCCATATACAGTGTCTGGGCTTGTTCAGTGCCTTAAACTATCAAGTATTTGCCTGTACCAGCCTACCCACATTGCATGAAAACAGGTCTCCCTCATTCTTTGAGAATTCGTGGCTGCTGTCCTGAACCATTCACCCCAGCTTATCTCATACTCATTCTTACCTCTTCCTCAGTCCACTCTAATGTCTGACCTCGTGATTCATTTTTTCCTCTTAGGAACTAGCACTTGGTATACTTCTCCAACTTGAACCTTTTTGGAGTCCTCTTTGGCCAGTTACCAGCTTTGCGACCCCATGGACTGTAGCGCACAAGGCTCCTCTGTCCATGGGATTCTCTAGGCAAGAATACTGGAGTGAGTTGCCATTTCCTTCTCCAGGGGAATCTTCCCAAAGCAGAGATCGAACCCTGGTCCTCCTGCATTGCAGGCAGATTCTTTACTGTCTGAGCCACCAGGGAAGTTCTGACTAACGCTTGGTCAATTATCAGATTCTCTACTTGACTAGACTGCTCTTGGGATCCATGAATGAGTGCTGCATGGGGACCAACCCATTCCATAGGACGTTTATCCAGGCCCCCATGAAAGGTACCCCTGTGCCATACACCACATCCGGAGAACAAAACTCAGATATGAGAGATTTGTGACTCCTTGATACTGCTCTCAGAAGGAACAGAAAACAAATGGAAGGGAAAGAATTTGATTGCCCAATCATTAGATACAGAAGAGCCAACTGAATTTCTCTATTATTTACAGTACATGAGGAAGAAAAGTGATGGTTTATTTAATAGTTCTGACTTCTCAGATGTGAAGAATTACTATTTCCCCCTTCTTCATACTCACCTCCCCACAACAACCCACCAATGGACTGATTGCCAAAACTTACTGATTCTACTCTCTATGATGTCTCTTGAATCCATCATCTCTTGCCTGAGCTATTTGCAACAGTATGCTAATAACTGGTCTCCCTGCGGCCAATGTTTCTTTCTCTCCTGGTTCCACTCTCCCGTGTCCCTCATCCCCTGCCAGTCCATTCTCCACACTTCCACCAAAGTAACATTTCTAAAAACACAGATCTGATCCTGTTACTCCTCTTCTTAACACTTTGATTCCCATATATGTATCTGATTGTTATTGTGTACTTTTGATTCTAGTTTTCTATAACAGAAGATAGACTCTTCTAATTATGACAAGAATATTGGTCTACCATGTATTGTACTTTAGAGTGTTTTCACAACTATTACATGGTTTTTGAAAATTATTCCTATGATTTAGGTATTATTTATTTCTATATCTGAGGAGAAAGTATAACATTTTATGTATCAGTGGTGCATAGTATGCAGTGGACACATTAAAAATTAAATATGTGTTGGATCTATTTGGTTGAGTTGACTAGGTGCTCTTAAAGAAAAGTCAAACTTTCAGTTCCAAAGAATCAATTTGTTAAGTCTTATTCAGATGCTGACAAATCTCAGTTGTTTAGAGCATGCAGTTACTGAGGTCAAAGTTGACGGTTCAATTCCCATTTGTTTAAGTTAGCCTCATTCAGTTTCATGGACATAGTCTATAACCCTAACCTCAGCCAACTATTTCACAATTGCAGGTCCCAATGGAACATGAGTAACAGAATATGGATAAATCTACACGATGCCTCCAACCCTGTTACTTGAAAACAAATATGATGGTAACTCCTCAGGGTTATATAGATTTTTGTATATGCAGTTATACAAAGAAATTTTGGTGATAATCATCTAGACAAAGAGACAGTATGATTTTCCCAAATGATACTTTGAGGACCCTAGAGGATGCTCCATAAATATCTCATTCCAATAGTAGTTTTCTAATTATACAATTCCTGTCTAAATGCTAGTTTCATCTCTATTGATGACTCTGGTAACAATTATTAATGTAGCCTCAGATAAACCCTATAATAATTCTACTTATTAACTTCTATATTCTCTCTGGAGTGAATAGCAAAATATTGTACATATCATATTAGCTTTCTCATTCACAGAGAGGTGATGAGCATCAGGCTCAACCTTCTGTACCCATGACATCACAAACTACCTATGTGGTAGCATTATGGAGACCCTGATCTGAAATTTTCTTGTTTCCTCTTATTTACTCTAGGTTAAGGCACAAATCCATTGTTGTCAGTCATTAGCACCCAGGTAGAATTACTTTATCAGATCCTTTCCACTAACATGTAATTAAAAGAGGTGCCTTAAGGAAGACACCTGACTGGCATATTTTGATGGGAAGATAGTAGTCCATATTCCAAGGTACAGGATGGGACACATAGGGGTGAAGTAGGGATGGTCCTAGAAGAGAAAAGAGAACAGTACTGTAACAAAAGCCTGTCTTATGTCCACATTTGGCTTTTAGTCAGCAATAATAATAATACATGAAATGGTATTATATAAACAGCATCTCATAGTGATTCAGAAACCAAGTTCTGATATCGGACAGACTTGGGTTCAAATTATAATTCTGCCATTTTCCAGTTGTGTGGCCTTAGACAAGTTTCCTAATTATTCTGAGCTTCAAGTTGCTGATCTTTGAAGGTAACAATAGTACCTATCATACAGGGTTGCCTTGAGAATTAAATGCGATAGTTCATGTAAAGCACTTAGTGGAATTTCTGAGACATACTAATGATCAAGAAATGTTAGCTATTACTATATATAAATTTAAAATTAAGGTTGCTTATTCTCAAGTATGTTTAATATATTCTCAATTGGAAGGCTACTTTTAGTGGAGTCAGATTTATGCCACCTCAAAATAAAAACTCTATAAAATGTCTCTGATGCTAGAAATAAACCTGATTAAAATGACACAAGAAATAAGCCCAAGAAATATATGAAGACAGGAGGATCCCTATGTTCCAACAGAGACCTGAAAGCTATACTTTAGAAAGATGAGGTCTAATCCAATGTATAGACTGGACAC
>NW_011479804.1:8314-8564 GCF_000754665.1 Bison bison bison | reverse complement strand
GGATGACTGACTTATCATCTTGACTCGTCATTATGACCTGAATGATCCCTTCTGCCTACCTGTCCCGAACAAGCAACACTTTCTTTCATTATGGAGACAGTGTCAGTATCTGGTTCTAAGGGGAAAGGTCATGATTTTGTTTTGTTGGATTCAAGAAATGTGAGTTTTTGAGTCAACAGAAGAACAAGTAACATTTGTATATGGTGCCTTCCAGCATATAAAGCATATTTTCATACATGACTTTATTTAA
>NW_011479804.1:7651-8214 GCF_000754665.1 Bison bison bison | reverse complement strand
CCAATGTATAGACTGGACACTGGAATTAGTACCATGAGAACTCAGAGCAGGGTAGAAGGACAGCAGATGTAACAAAGCTGGGAACAGAAGCCAATGTTACTTACTCACCTAGAAACTGTGTAAGTTATCTGGTCAACCTGTAGTTTCCCTCAAAAACACAATTTAGAAGAAGAGAATGAAGGTACAATTCCTTCCCAGATAGGAGTTTGAGGGCAAGACATCACTGATGATCAATTGAAAGGTCATGCTTATTATTATTTAGTAAACTTTTAATTGACAGTTCAGAGAAAATAACATTTATGTTTGTGTCCTCCTTAAGCCGGAGGACATTGCTCCTTGTTCAAAATCTGCTGATTAGCTGGCATATACAAATGTCAAATCACCAAGTTACAGCTGTTGCTTTTTTAGGACATAAACAAAGAGTCCGTACCTATGTGACTAAAAGCAGACCAAAGTACTAGGTTTGATGGAATGTTAAAAGTATGGCTGTTAACTGTCCCCTGCATAATAACTCCTGACAGCCATTTCCTGCTTGGCAGCATGGGGGGAGGGTGCTGGAGAGT
>NW_011479804.1:4291-7359 GCF_000754665.1 Bison bison bison | reverse complement strand
GGGTTCCTGGTCTATAATCCTTGTGTCTGACTTTTCCTTCAAACCCTTTCTTCTACTAGTCATGAGCTGCTATTAATTTTACCTCCACAGTGCTTCTCAAATCTACCCACTATTTATGGCCCTAGCCCAAGCCACCATTGTTTTTTATCTGGATTATTGCAGTAGTCTCCTAACTGGTCTGATTGTGATTTTCTGCTCTGTCCTACGTATTGCTGCTAAAGTGGGCTGTTTAACAGGGGGACAGATGGGGGAGGGAATAGTTAAGGAATTTGGGATGGACATGTACACACTGCTATATTTGAAATGGATAACCAACAAGGATCTACTGTAGAGCACAGGGAACTCTGTTCAATGTCATGTGGCAGCCTGGATGGGAGGGGAGTTTGCGGGGGAATGGATACATGTATATGTGTGGCTGAATCCTTTTGCTGTACACTGAAACCATCACAACATTGTTAATCTGCTATACTCCAATATGAAAGTAAAAATCTCTAAAAAATAAAGTGGAGTGGACTATTTAAAAGTGTCAATCTGAATATGACACTCATTTGGTCAAAACTCATCAATGGCTCCTCACCTTCAGAATGAAATCCAAATTCCTTAGTTTGGCCCTGCCTCGTCCTTTTCTTCCTCTCCTTTTCATATACCCTATGTTCTGGCTAGAACTAGCTCTCTTCTCCTTCTTCTCCTTGAATCTCTCATGACCTTTCTTATTTCTGGGTTTTTTATTTTATTGGAAAAATCTCTTCCTCCTGTTGCCTACTTTATTATGTGGGAAGAGCCTGTAACAAATGTCTCCAGTGACATTTTCTAACCCTGACATAGTCCTTCTGTTCACCTTCATATAAACTCCTGTTATGGCATTTAATAACTTTAGTAATCATTGATTTACATGTTCATCTGACCCACTGGACTCTGAGATAAGGGCCAAAGACTTGTCCTGTGAAACATATACCCAGCTTTTTTGCTTTCCACAGTGTTTGGAACATAGTAGGTAGTAAAAAAAATGTTTTTTACATGTAACTCATAATCAATGATTAATTATCTACCATATGCACAACTCTGTGACATGTGGGAAGGTACTAGGTCCAAGCCTTACTGAAAAGAGGAGAATTACACAATTCCTTTTGCCAAGAAGCAACATAAGACATTTTATAATTGAGATATTGTGTGGCACTGACTAAAAGTCTCCAGCAGTTTAGAAGAAGATTTGAAACTAGGGAGGCACCCCTTTCCTGTAGAAATGATGATTACTTATGAAGGGCCAATAGTAATTGAATATTTGCCATCTGGCAACTGTCACAGTACTCATTGTAAATCAGATTTAATAAACCCAAGTCCTTTTAAAAGGTGAAGGTGTTTTGTGTTATTTAAGGAGAAATATCATTCCCTGGGAGACTGACTCAAGGAAAGTACTCAGAAACTGAAACTAAATTCCTCCAAGTGTTAGGAGGCAGAATTCTACCTGTCTGGGATGTGACACGGTTGGGATACCTTCTTTAAGGCAATTCAGATTCATTCTTTTCATCGAAGAGAAGAAAGCACATTTGCTTTTCATTTAATCAGTCAAAGTTTGAATAAATCAGGATGGACATTTGGTGTTGCCCATTGGGCACCCCTTCCTGGGTTAGCACTGCCAAGTCTCCACTTACACTCAAACAGAAAGTGATGCCAGTGGTTTTCCTGTCTATGGCTTGCACCCGCTGTGATACTCTGGCATAGACTGCGTAAATGTTTCCCTCCATTATCAGTTAGCTAACTGCGAAGCTTCATGTCTTCCCTCAAGAGTGATCTTGAATAGCCCCCAACCACCACTGCATAGAGTTGGAAATTGTTGTTTCCATTGATAAATGTGGGGCCTTAAGTGTTTTCCCAGTAAAATTGAAGTAAATCCAAATTTTCTTTAAAACATGTGCATTGTGGAGCTCTAAATGAGAGATGTTATTCAAGAAAACCAAATCAATAAGCTTCATTGAGTATTCGATATTTGTAAAGCCCTGTGCTTATTGCTGTGTGGGACATGTGGACGCATAGACCAGATTCCTTGCCCTTAAGTTGTTTAGTTAGGTGGTCGAGGGACCCCTTAGCTAGATCATGAATGGGAAGAAGAGGTGACGTTGACCCTTAGTTGGTATGTTATGAAGTTATTAATTGAGGCATTTAAAGAAAACTTACAGAGCAGACAAGCTATGATAGGAGAATGTAGGCCAGGGGGAAGAGATTGGCTAAAGAATTAAGTAAGGAAAAAGGAAGATTCAAAGTGAGGATCCTAGAGGCATGATGGTGAGTAATGCCAGGCAGAATCTCCTAAGACAGAAAAGTGCATGGGACAGTTCATGGAGAGAGCAAGGCCTGTGCTGTGGGCTGGATGGAGTAGGAGGTAAAAAGCAAAGGTCATAGAGCAGAGTAGTCAGAGTGTGCCAGTTGTGTTGATGATGAAGGCAGAGACTGCATACATAGAAGTGGGTTCTACCAGAAGCAAATAGGTTCCATATAGGGCTCAAACAAAACAGAGCCCTATAGACCTCCAGAAACCAGAACGAGAACCAAAGATAATAGCTCCATCCTGGACTGGTGGGTGGAAGTACAGTGAACCAACCTGAATCCCATCACACTATGAAAAGGCCCATGATTAGAAAAAATGCCAGGTGATGGATCTGAATAGAATCCACCTGTGCCTTATATCTGTTCAAACTAAGCCTTGTGAACTGTACCTGCGAGAAACTTTACTGGTATAAAGTATGGAGCTTGGAATGTCTTTATACTGGAGGAAGCCTGAGTTATAAATTACTTGTACTGGTCCTCCGTGGATAAGATGAGCAGAGGAATAGTACTGGAAAACCTGGACAGTCTGGAGAAAATGGAGAACTTACAACTCCAAGTAAAGAAATCTCCAGCCCCATTGTACATGGCATCTTAAGAATATGAGCTATGTCAAAGTGGGGGAAGTATGCCTGAGATTCTAAAATTCCCACCACTAGATTCTATCTTTCATGGCCTTGAGGAAACAGGGTTTTTCCACTGAACTAAAATACTGTTACCTTGGAGTTGCTGTTGTTCAGTCACTC
>NW_011479804.1:2385-2984 GCF_000754665.1 Bison bison bison | reverse complement strand
GTGAGGCAATTACAAAACAACAAGCATCCAGGCAAGTGACGACATGTCCTTCTGCGAGGGCACAATAATAGGAAGGAGCTCCTCTGCTGGGCTGGGCCATTAGCAGGGAGAGTAAGGGTTCCAACCACCTGGAGCTTTCATTTCTAGCTGAAGGTGCAAGTAGCGAGTACTTCTTGCTGAAGTAGCAAGAAGGGGGTCTCAGACTTATCTTTCATCAGCCGCAAGTGAAAATGTACCTCAGGCAAACGCTGAAGCCCTTGGCTATTTTGTATTCCAGAATAGTACATAAAGCACGCTCAGTTTTCAGAAGACAATAAAAAAAAAATTAAAGTGTGCAAATTGTTGACAATACATGCTGAGGCCTGCCACGGATCAGGCCAACTGCATTTTCTAAATCCAGTGGGACCCTCGTTATAACACATCATATCACTGCTCTCCCCTTGGAGTCCCCGGGATTCTCACCAAGAGTCTAGTCCCTCTTTCAAACAGCATCATGTATCCAGAGGAGCACAAACCATCTTTCCAACCTCCTGTCCGGGCTCTGTAGCTCTGTGGGGGATGTGCCTGTCTCTACAGGCAGCTGAGCCTTAGTAAAGGTC
>NW_011479804.1:901-2017 GCF_000754665.1 Bison bison bison | reverse complement strand
CCTAGAGCCTGTTCTGCATAGCAAGAGAAACCACCACAATGAGAAGCCCATGCACCACAGCTAGAGATGAACCCTGCTCACCATAGAGAGAGAAGCCCACACAGCAATGCAGACCAAGCACAGCCAAAAAAAATAAATATAATATTGACTTTTTAAAAAGCCCAGTATATGGAATGTACAGACCTGATTGTGATGTGCTTTTGACTCATTGTGAATATGACAACTATAATTTATAATTCCCAGATCAGACACATGAAAAGGATTTTGTCTCATGACTGAATTTATTTACATAAAGTTGTTATAAATTATTCTAAGGTTGAAATATTAAATCACATTTAGTTCTGCATTTTACAATTGGTCATTGTTTAAAGTAATAAACACGTGAAGAGAAATATAATAGACAGTAAGAAAAATGTGTATGAGTGAGAAGCAAAGAGGTAAATTAGAAAATGCAAACACTTTGGAATAGAAAAACATGATTTCAAATCCTGTTTGTACCATTTACTAGCTTCTGATCTTGGAAGCATTATTCAACCTTTCTGTGCCTCATTTTTTCTCATGGGTAAAATGGGAATAAAAAATAATACCTATAAGAATTATCGTGAGGATTAAATGAAATAATGTACATAAAACATTTAGCAAACTGTCTATACGTAAGTACCCAAAAATGACCGTTTTTATTTTTGTTGTTGATTTTGTCATTCAGCTATTGTTGAAACTGTTACAATGTATTTAGCTTGTTTCAGAAATATTTATCCTTAATATTTAAAAAAAATTTTCAAATAAATCATGTCAAGCATTTCTGTATTCATTTGGATTATTCAGAGAAAGTTTATGTTTTTAGTAATTAGGGATGGCTTTTTTCATTCCCTTAATTTGCCAATATTTGAAAGTGACCCTTGATCCCACCATTCCTACTTCATAGTAAAATGAAGATTTTCCACATTTGTTACATTTAGAAGATTAATATTCTCAAGAGGAAATTATTTAAGTACATTATACTATATCAGATCTATAGTTACTTTCTCTATATCCTGTTTGGCTGATAAGTACTCAATAGGATATGACATAAGATCCAAAGGTTCATTATATAAATTATTTTAACATAAAATAGCA
>NW_011479804.1:422-801 GCF_000754665.1 Bison bison bison | reverse complement strand
GGTGGGGGAGTGTTAGAGGACAGGGAGGTCAAAGAAAGAGCTTCTCATCACTGACTTCAAAGGGAAGAAACCAATGGCCTCAAATCCTGGTGATTGGGTTGATTATAGTTTTAAACTTAGGCAAGGGCCTTGGGCCTGGAAACCAGTAAGGAAACTTGGGACTCAGTTCAGTCCATTTATTGAAAGCCTACTATGTGCAAGGGCCTCTGCTAAGTTCTGAATCAGGAATGTGACAATTTGGAACTCAATAGCCATATCAAAAGTGTAAACCGTGCCCGACTTGACAGTGTCAAAAAGCCAAGTATAGGGCTTCCCTGGTGGGGCAGAGGATAAGAATCTGCCTGCCAATACAGGAGATATGGGTTCAGTCCCTGATCTG
>NW_011479804.1:0-322 GCF_000754665.1 Bison bison bison | reverse complement strand
ACCTGAGGGGCCAGGTCAAGGTTGGAGACCCCAGTAGGCTGAAATGAGTACTCCCAGCTGGTCTGGGGAGCACACCTGGAGGCTGGGGCTGGAATTACGTCTGCACCTGGTTCAGGCAGGGTTCAGGAATCTGAGACAAGAGCCAGGCAGATGCCAGGCAGATGCCAAGACATGGGGGAGGGGGATATCCCAGGCCAAGGGGAAACTGCGAACAACAGCAAAGGGGCTGGAAGGCACGGAGCATTTCTGAGAACAGGGAAGATCTTTTGTCAGTGCCCAGAAATTTAGGAACCCAAGGACCTAGAAATCAGATCAAACTCCA
>NW_011479803.1:4738-5896 GCF_000754665.1 Bison bison bison | reverse complement strand
AGAAAGCCTGCACACAGCAATGAAGATCCAGTGCGGCCAAAAAAGAAATGAAATAAATTAATTAATTAAATGAATACATAAATACATAAAAAATGTTATACAATTTGACAAAGGTGTGAATTTTTTCAGCTACCTATGGGAAGTAACTTTTGGTAGAAGGTAGTAAAAAAAGTAATTGAAATCAAATCTCTGAGATTATTAGCTATAAATGGTGGAAGAATAGTTTTCTAAGGGGTTTGCAGAGACAAGATTCACCCTGTACATAATGAACAAAAAGAAGTTGTGCTTTATAAAGATGAAGTATATAGAATAAAACTATATTTCAAGGGTGAAGACATTTCCTATCCCTGAAAAAAAAGCTGCCTATAGGGTACTGCTGGGTTTAATTCAATGCCTTGAATCTGAGGGTTATCCTAAAATAATTAGGTACTGATGAAGGCTGATGTGATCAGATGAAGCGGGTAACAAAGCGATGAGATGGCTGGATGGCATCATGTCCAAACTCAATGGACATGAGTTTGGGCAAACTCCAGGAGATAGTGAAGGACAGGGAAGCCTGGCATGCTACAGTCCATGGGGTTGCAGAGAGTGGGACATGACTTAGCTACTGAACAACAACAACAATCCAAAGAAGAGAGTGACAATGTAATAGGTAGGATCTGGTGAGAAATGCCTTCTCACTAGAGTAGTGTTGAGACATGTTCTCAGTGTCCATGTTGGTTTTCTATGAATGGCCATGTAATTATCTTGATATAGCAGTTTCAAACCTCGCATTTTTGCTTAAAAATTTACAAGAGACCTTCAGCACAATATATTCATTTTATGTTTGGTTTTATTACTGATTTTAGTTGTTGCCATAATCACACAGATTTTGTGTCTTTGATGTGAAAGTTGGATTCACAGCACACCAAATAATATCTATCCTTGCCATCTTCCCAGTGGCTGGGATAGTTGGTCTCAGACAGGCAGTATTCTTAACAGTCACAACACCAAAGTGTCAGTCACTCAGTCATGTCCGACTCTTGGCGACCCCATGGACTGTAGCCTGCTAGCCTCCTCTATCCATGGAATTCTCCAGGCAAGAATACTGAACCATTCCCTTAGAAGATGCTAAAGATGAAGATGACTATATATTTGGAACTGGATGGAAAAAGAGAC
>NW_011479803.1:643-1098 GCF_000754665.1 Bison bison bison | reverse complement strand
GAATACCCAGCAGGTAAAGGAACAGGATAAATGCCCACCAAACCAAACAAAAGAGGAAGAGATAGGGAATCTACCTGATAAAGATTTTCGAATAATGATAGGGAAAAGAATCCAAAATCTCGAAATAAAAACAGAATCACAGATAAATAGCCTGGAGACAAGGACTGAGAAGATGCAAGATAGGTTTAACAAGGACCTAGAAGAAATAAAAAAGAGTCAATATATAATGAATAATGCAATATATGAGATCAAAAACACTCTGGAGGCAACAAATAGTAGAATAACGGAGGCAGAAGACAGGATTAGCGAAGTAGAAGATAGAATGGTAGAAGTAAATGAATCAGAGAGGAAAAAAGAAATACGAATTAAAAGAAATGAGGACAATTTCAGAGACCTCCAGGACAATATTAAACGCTCCAACATTCGAATCATAGGAGTCCCAGAAGAAGAAGACA
>NW_011479803.1:0-543 GCF_000754665.1 Bison bison bison | reverse complement strand
ACCTCATCTCATTCGGTCACCTCTAACTCCCTCCTCCCTCTTCTCTTCTCCATGTAACTCTGTGAACCTCTCTGGGTGTCCCTCACTGAGGAGAAACTTTTCATCTTTAACCTAGATGTATTATCAACGGTGCTGTATAGAAGGAGAAGTCTTGAGGCTACTGTAAAAATAAGACTGAAAACCAGAAGCAGGAGGCTTAAGTCCAAATCCTGAGAACATCAGAGAACTCCCGACTCCAGGGAACATTAATCGATAGGAGCTCATCAAATGCCTCCATACCTACACTGAAACCAAGCACCATCCAAGGGCCAGCAAGTTAAAGAGCAAGACATACCATGCAAATTCTCCAGCAACACAGGAACACAGACCTGAGTTTCAATATACAGGCTGCCCAAAGTTACTCCAAAACCATTGACATTTCATAACTCATTACTGGACACTTCATTGCACTCCAGAGAGAAGAAATCCAGCTCCACCCACCAGAACACCGACACAGGCGTCCCTAACCAGGAAACCTTGACAAGCCACCCATACAACCCCACC
>NW_011479802.1:14311-16826 GCF_000754665.1 Bison bison bison | reverse complement strand
ACTGGGTCTCTGTAGCACTACTCAACTCTACTGTGACAGCACAAAGGCAGCCATAGGCAATATACAAGTGAATGGGGGTGGCTATGTGTCAGTGAAAATTTCTTTGCAAAAACAGGTGGCAGGATGGATTTGGCCCATGGGCTGTCGTTTGCTGACCCTGGTTTTGTACTCTGTAGTCTGCTTCTTAAACCCCACTGTTGATGGGAATGGAGTTGCAACCAAGGTAACCTCAGCACACTAGGCACGGTGGATCTGACACTTTCAGATGAAAGAATGTGACGTGACAGGTGGTGGGGCAAGCTAGAGCTGCCGGGAAATCTAACCCCAACAGCGATCTGTTCACTAAGTCTAATGAGACCAAGTGACAATGACCACTGGCAGCACATGCCTGACTTTCCCCTGCCTCCTGAACACACCCCTTTGGAAGGTATCATGGGGCCTCCCTGGAGCCTCAGCCCACTGAGAGCCAATGTTCTCTGGGTCATCAATGGCCCTTTTTCTCCATTGATGATCAAAGTGAGTAGAGTATTATTGTCCTTTCCCATGAGATCTGAGAGTTTCATGGTTGAACGGAAAAGAGTCCTGTATCCTAGTCATAGCTGGGCTCTGTGACTTCACGGCCCCATGGTCCTTGTGAGCTGCAAAGGGCATGGGGGCTGGGTGGGAGTGATGCTGCATTAAATGACCTGTAAGCCTCTGTCCAGCCTCTAACAGTCTACAAACTTTTTACTTTGGTCGAATTTACTTATATCCCTTTGTTGTATGCCAGTCTGCCTTAAATCACTTTGGAAGTCACACTTACAGGTTAATCATTACTACACAAAAACACTGAAAAACCTATTAGCTTAAAATAGTAATAGCTATTACCTTTCACAATTTGATCTTGACCATTACAGACACCATGAAGGACAACATTACAGATATTTCAGATATTTCAACATTACAGATAGTTATTAAAAGGACAGTATGGAGGTTCCTCAAAAAACTAAAAATAGAACTACCTTATGATCTATGAACTTCTTGAGACTAATTTCTAAGGTTTATTATTAGGATGATTATAATAGTCACAGTTATACTATGTACTTGGCACAATGCAATGGGATTTCCATGGATTGTAATGAAAGGTTTGGAGAAGCAAAAGCACTCACTCAGGATCACACAGCACGTGAGTTGAAGAGTCAGGAGCTGAACCCAACTTGCTTAATCCCAAAGCCCATGTCAGGAACCACCCTGCAAAACTGTCCAGTCTCATTGCTTACCATCTCCACCTTGGCACACAGAATAAGGATGGAGGGGTGGGAGCAGACTATCTGAAAGGTAATCACACTGACCAAGGCTACTGGAGAGAGAATTACCGTTTTATAGATGCTGAATCCTCCCTTTTAAAGCCCTCAAACTGACATGCAGAACGGCTATCAGCATTTCAGCATAAGCAGCTAACAGTTTACACTGATTAAAGTCACCTTACATGTAAGTCGGCTAGGAGTGAAAAGTACAAAGTACAGTAACTCAGTGACAAACGTGGTCTGGAAATACAAATGACCATGGCCACTGAATCCTACCACTCTGCTTAATTGATTTAATCAAGCTGCTTGTGAAACTAGACCTAACTTCTTTATCATACATTTTAGAGGAATGATTGTATGAGCCTTGCATCATTAGTTGGTGTGTGGCCTCTTACCATGGGAAGTTTCCATTATCACCCAATCCATGTGTAGAACAGAATATCTTGATGCCCCTAGTTTTAGTACGTCTTTTCTTTCCCCATCCATTACCATTGCTCTTCCACGCTCCATTGCCCAGGGCATAAGGGCTCCATGGAAGAAGAAAACAGCCCGACAAAAAGAATTACAGACAGGTGTTAGGGACTCTAATCCCATTTACAATTTTCAGTTTAAAAAAAGATTTCAGGTATATGACAGTCCTTGGTACAAAGGAAGAGACTATCATCACCCATGGTTTGTCAGTTAATCAAATATATTTATGAAAGCTAAAAATAATAATGATGATACATACCTTTCTTTACTATTTTATTTAAATTTGTAAAAGAGAAAAAAACGAATTTTCATCTACCACGTTTTTCTTTTGACCTTGGATCTACTGTTCCTTTCTTAGGTAAACCACTGTAATCCATTGTTTATGATTTCCAATGCTGGTTTCTTTGAAGTGCAGCCAGAACTTAAAATGGAGCAATTTGACTCTAGAGCTACTTCCAGCTGGTGATCTTTGCTGCTCTGCCCAGGGCTCCATATTGGTGACATGAGGCAAACAGCCATATACTGATGAAAAGATGTCATTTTTTGAGGCTGACATTCACAGGTACATCAGAAACATAACCTACCTCCAACCAATTGTACACATTATCTTAATAGCTGTACAGTACATTCTTGATATCTGCTTTTCCCTGGATGACAAGACTACGGTTGAGTCACTCAGGAAATTATTGAAGAGAACAAAAAGTGTTGAGAACAGAGGGGGGAAAAAACCTTTCAATTTGAAACATCATGAGTGAAGA
>NW_011479802.1:11994-12826 GCF_000754665.1 Bison bison bison | reverse complement strand
AATTTAGTCTATAATTTGTCACTCAGATATCACCACCCTACAATTATATTAACGAATCATCTCTAATTATTTACAAAGTGCTCTGCCGGCATTCCCTTGGTGTGTATATTAACGACTGGATACTTGACATGTTCATAGGCTGCTGTAGATCCTGTCAAAAAACCCATTTAGGTTCCTGGTTTTTTGAGTGATGCCTTAAAGATGAAAAAGCATCAAGCCAGTTAATTAATGGCTCATTTTTCAGTGTTCCTTTGACACCTATTCTAGAATTATCCATTTTTGTGCCCCTTTTCCAAGGCCATTCTCAAGGTGTGAGTTTGCAATTTTAGAGCTGGTTTAGAGAATGTGAGAGTGGTTAGAGTTAACTTTGGTCAAGTGAAAAGAGCTCTTTGGAGAGGAGTTTGATAGAGTGAAAAAGTCTGTCCCTAAGGTCAGGGAATGTGGATCTGGAATCCTGGCTTTTTCTTGAACTGTTTGTGTGACACTGAGTATGTCATCTAACCTCTGTGAGGCTCAATTTCTTTGTGAATAAAATGAAGCTGACAGTCTGAACCTCAGAAGTTTGTGGTAAGGATGAAAGTGTGACAACAACCTAGGCTGAATCTTGGGGTCTGGGGTGAATATGGCAGTGGGTGGGGGTGGGGAAGAGGCAGTCACTGTTTCACAGTATCACCGCCAGGTTAAGGTGAAAGCTAGTCCCAACCCAACTCTGCCACTTTGTCAGCACACATTTGTTAGCGAACAAGCAGAAACCATCTGCACAGTCTGTCTGTGAGCTGGGTGAAGCCTCGCCTCTCGTCCCTTTAAGCGCTCTGAGTGACTGCCAGTTTGC
>NW_011479802.1:3552-11894 GCF_000754665.1 Bison bison bison | reverse complement strand
CCTGTGGGGATTCTGTTGCCCCAGGCTGGCAGCTGTAAGCTGGAATTCCTCATTATCAATGGCTGGAGACAGGCCCATCTAGGGATCACTCTTCTGAGCTCTGAATCTAAAGATGCAAACTATAGGCATCAGATCCTTACACTCTGTTCAGCAGTATGGGAAAGTTCTCTCAAATATTTTAACCACTCTACATATTTTAACCTCCTCCACCTTCACCAAGAGAAGCCATTTCTAACACTCATTTCATTATCTCACCTATTTTTGACATTTCTGCAAACATTAAAGTCTCAGGCATTGGTGGAGATGAGGCTAACAGAAAACACTTGAAGCACCATCTGGAGAATGCGGTCTTAGTAATATTTTATTACCTAACCACCCCAGGAAGATGAACTCCCAGTTAGAGCAATGGTGTTTCCTACAACTGCAGTTTAAACCAATCTGTGTATATAAAATATCACACTGTCTATGCTAAAGTGGCTAAAAGTAAATTACAGACATCTTAACCATGGGCAGAGTGAACATTTTAAATGTACATCAATACTCATCCACTTAGGGATGATCCCTTCCAATGGTTATCAGATTGGGCCCCGAGTTCCTTGGAACTGCTCATGGCCCAGGGCTTGGGGGAAGGAGGTGGGATCTGGGCACCCCATCACCTTGGCCAGAGCAGGTCCATCTCCACTGGGTCTGCATTTTAGATAGTCTCACCATGCTTTACTTAAAAGAAGGGTTCCATGGACAAGAGGTTTGAAAACCACTCATGAAGCCTAATATTCTTATTAAACAAATGGGGAAGATATGACTCAGAGCAGTTGTCACTTTTGCAAGCAGAGAGTAGCTGTAGCCACTCCTAGCAGTGGGCTCTTTTTTTCTACCATAGGCCACCCATGGACCATGGAGAGGCCACATGCATTGCTAAAATCAATCTTTGAGCAAGAAAAGGTGGTATTTCCTGACCATGTGCTTTACTAAATACATTATCCTGGATGATTTTTACATGTTCCATTACTGAAAACCACAACCTACCGTAAAGCATACACACTTGATTAAATGGGTTAGCTTACTAATCTTATATTTCAGAAACAATTATGCTAACTTGAACTTCCTATTAGGAAGATGCCCTCTGTAAATGCTTAATAAATGGGTAAGGATGGTGGTGATCTAATTAAACTTTTAGCCAGTTAACTTTTTCCCAAATAATCCCTATATCAACTTTTCCCCTCTTTCACCCAAACTGTAGTAATGGAAAGTTATTGGTTCAATATATATCATCCTCAGTGAGTCTTGTTTACATTGTTTTGATCTTATTTCAGGACCCTAATGATATTTCAACCAATCTAAGACACTGTCTATTGTAAAACACCAGTATTTTATGTCTTTCTAAGAAATAAAACCAATGCACCTATTAAAAATTAAGATACCATTGTCTGTAAGGCACTCTGATTTCAGAGATATTAAAAGAGGTGCATTTTGGAATTCATGAAGTATGCTACAGTATTTGCCACCATATAAGACATACTTTCCCCCTTGTCTTATGCTCCCCCTCCTCCCTTCTTAAGGTCACCTGACGCTTCCAGTAAGCAGAGAAATAGCATAGAAGGTTCAGCCTTAGTATTTGCAAAATGCTTCCCTCTAAAATTGTGTTGTGATTATATTTGAACATATATGATACATACTGACCCCAAAAACTTCTTGGCATGTTTTTGCCCTAGGAAAGGTGATGGACCTCCCTGGATATGTACTACAAACACTTTTTAATCTGTTTCTTTTCTGTGGGATCAGCCTTATTCTAGTAGGGAAAAAAGTTTTAAAGCCTCTGTGTGGAAAAAGTCACACAGAACAGGACATAGATCCTCCATGTTGCATGAACATGGACACTGGATACTTTCTGTGTCTTGAGTTAAACATTCCCCTGGCAACAGAACTCATATCAGGCAGTTTCAAATACACTTCCTAATGATTCCGTTTGCTGTGGTACCAAAATTGTCTAAATTGAGTCATAAGGTAACAAAATATTTTGCTCCCTTTGCTCAGGCATCATTTTCATTCATAACATCAAAGTGCAACTTCAATTTTTCAAGCCCACATATCCAATTACTCATAAGGCAACACTTTTATCTCAAGTGAGAAAGAATACATTCTGCCTTAAAGAAAAGTCTTAATGCTTGTTTTATATGAGTGATACTCCTGGGTGAAAATGTTTTTGGTCTGCATTAAACATTCTTGCCTTTTGATAACAGATGAAATATGCACAAAATTCAAATTTACATATTCTTTCCCAAGTCTGAATTACTGTGTCATTTATTTTCCTTACATAATTTAATGTTTAGCATATTTAGTGTGTTCTAGAAAGTTTTTTATTTTTACTAATGGATGGAAATTAGTATGTCATCTTGAAGGAGAAGAATCTATGAACTGTGGTACCAATGAACTTGACTTTCCAGCACTTTCCTCATGCACTGATCCACACAGTGGTGCGTCAGGGAGAAGGTAAAAGAGTGTCAATTACAGAGACCTAAGGAAGTGTGAGAATAGCCATAGGACGTTACGGGAAGGAAGAGGCGGTTTAGGAGGTATCATTGCCCTCCTCCTGTGGTAAATCTGAAGGAAGCTGAAGGAGGACTAAGGTGTGGGATGGTTTGTGCAAATGCCATTGCCTCCTCTCCTAGAATTATGTGTTCCTTCCTCATCCCAGAGAGCAGAAAATATTAAGCACCCCAGGAGGGCAACAGCCAGAACAAACTGTCTTCCAATTCTTTCAGCCAGTAGGGAGCTGTGAAATCACTGCACAGACCTAAGGATGAGTACCACAAATGTGGAATAAATGGAAGTCAAATTATCCTTTGCATAGTTTTGTACTGTTATTATAGCAATTTTCTTGAGGTGAAAAGCTTTAAAGATGTACTTTTCAGATTTGTTTTGCCTGACAATGATTACTGTCTCAGAATGTTATTGCCTTTTTTTACTTCTCTTAAGCTAAATCTTCCCTGCTTTCTCTTTTAGGCAAATATCAATATCCCAATGGGAGCCTTTCGGCCAGGAGCTGGGCAACCCCCTAGAAGAAAAGAATGTACTCCGGAGATAGAGGAGGTGAGGAAAACTGAGCTGGTAGAACTCGGCACCATCTTCCTCCTCCAATATCCTGACTAGACAGGGCCCAGAGGCAAGGCGAGGGCCAGCTTTCCAGGACGAGGAGGGCACAAGTGGATGTGGGTCAAGGAGTCATCACATAGAACATACATTTCTTTGGCTTTCTTGCTCAGTCAGCCATTGAAACATACTGCCTCTCACTTCCCTTCAGCTGACTCTAAGTACCTGGCCCAGGTACTTGGAAGATGCTGAGTTTGGCATCTAGTTTATTTATTCATTGTCTATGTCAGCTTGTGTGTCTGCTATGTGTGTGTGTTTGTGTCTGTGTACGTGTATATGTAGGGGGAAGTGGAACCTCTCAGATGCTCTTGATTCAGTAGTAGTCACGAGCTTGGTAAGTTTTCACTCCAAGCTTTTATTGAATCGAGCAGGATACACTTAGTACAGCTTCTGATGAGCAATGAACCCCAGTGGGAACACAGGTAATAAGCACATTAAATTACTTGCAGATTCAAACAGAAAGCCCCAATCCCTGGATATTTCCTTTGAAAAGAGAAACTTGCAAGGGAGTCTATCAATTTCTGAATTTTCCCCCTCCCTCTAATTCTTTATGTTTCCTCCAAATTCAAATACCCAGTCTTCTAAAATGGGGGCTAAAATTCATCATGGGTACAAAAAATAGAGAATAGTTCCCCATCCAAATGTTTATATTTTTCCTCAATTGTGACTTTACTGATGAAACTTGGAAGGTCTGAGTCTGAAAAAAAAAAAAAGTTAAGGTCTTGGAGCAATAAATAAAGTCACAGGGCACTGCAAACTGTATTTTGTTTTTTAAAAGGTGAAGAGTTCTTTAAAGTTTTAGGTGACCTTTTTGGTATTTGGTCCAAAAGAATCAGCATTTCAAAATTTCATAATAAAACTTTGGTTGTCCTGCATCTAACCTTTTGCTTTCTCATAAATAATTACTGATGTGGTCCTAAGTTAGTGGTTCCAGCCCCCTATAAAGAGAAAGATAATTTTTGAAAGGAGATAGAATCTTTGAGTGACATCACCAAGTTCTGGAATTTCAGTCACCCTTGATGAGTAACATTTTAAACATAAAAGCTGAAAAGATCCAGCCCTACTCTGATTTAATGGTAGATAATTTCAAGTTCTGCTGCTGCTAATCTGGCCACCAGTTAGCTCATGATCATGAACTCTCCTTTTGAACCTCTGTTTGCAAAATACGATCCCCCCCCATTTCTCCAAGGGTCTCTGTAAGGAAAGAGTCAGTGATATAATGGACATGGCATAACCTAGCAGGTATTCAGTAAATTACTGTTCACTGACTGACTGAATTATCCAATTTTTATGAAGGACTCCTGGACCTATTATTTTGCATGTTGTAAGAAAATAGCCCAGGGAGGTGGAAGGGAAGGAAGAAAGGCATTCTTCCCACATCTCCATTCATCTGTTTTTCTTCATTTCTTAATTAGTTCGGTTTTCTTCCTGTGCTTCCTCCTATTCTGTGTCTGTCACTGTGTCTAGCAAACAGTTGCAAGGTAGCTTGACTCTCTTTTCTCACTAAACTGACTGATATGACAGTTGTTTTGGAGGCTTGCCCCTCATCTTCCTCTGTGGTAGACATGGCCCTCACTTCTTTACAGCTGGTACTCTCTCCACACGAGTGTCCCAGTTAGGAAATCTGCTTTTACTCTTGCCTTGTTTCCAGTCTGATGGTTCCAGCACATTCCAAAATAGCTAAAGCCTGATAACAGCCTGGGTTGTGAAAACCTATTTTATGACCAACCACATAAACAAATGGCCAACCGACATGCTTTGTGGGATAGAGGAAGCGAGGTATCCACAGAGATCTGGAGACCCCAGGAATGTTTCCTGAGTTGAGGTACATCTTTTTCGTGGGGCTCATGGATCAGGAGGCTGGCGAAGGGTGGTATCCCTTATTGTAAGAGCTCCTGGGATCTTCGGGAGGGGCGGTATCTGGGCTGAATGTTGGAGTAAGGTTCTCATGAAAACAGTATTGCAGGGGGAAAGTTAGGTGCTTGGCTTGGCTGCAAGGCCTGAGCCACCTCTTGTCACATAGTTTGAATGGGACAATGGAATCTGAATTCAACTAACCTGTACTGCCCTGCTTTTCTATTACTATCCAGTTTAAAACCTTGGAATTGCTCACTTTCTTAGATTTGGGATTCATTGCCTAGCTTTGCATTAAGATAACTACTGTCTAGAGTCGAGGACATAATATACTATCCCTGAACAGAACAGCCCATCTCTGTCACAGCCAGGAACTCCCCCATCTCAATCCTGCCACTACCTCAGATGTGAAGAAGAGGAGGGACCCTAGCAGGAAGCCAGGATGGCTCATGTGACAAGACCTGTGAGCACTGGCTGGGCCTCCCATCCACCTAAGGTCTCTGTGAGCCCTTGCTCTGCTTGCAGAGCTGGAGCGTGCTCTCCATCTGCTCGGCCCAGCCAGAACTTGGCGTGTGCCCGACACAGAAGCCTTACAACCAGATCTTAAGAAGCTGGGCTGGTCTTTTGCCTAAAACAATGCAGTTGCTTGATTAAAGTGATTTGAAGGATACTGACAAGCCCCTACTCTGTCTCCCAAATCTTACTTTTGACTCAAATTCCATCATTATCAAGCCACAAAATAGCACATTGGGATTTTCTGTTCATTATTTCCCAATGCAAACACACTATTGAATTCTGGTCTCACTACTTCCTAGCTGTGAGGCCATGGGCAAGTTTCTTGCCCCTCCCCCTAGTTTTATTCCTCAGTTTCCTCAACTGCAGAGCAGGGATAATAATGGTTGTGGATTGAAGATTGATGTGAGGATTGAATGTGTTAGTAGTGTGCTTGCTGTTATTTTTCAGTCTTCAGTGGTTGAGCATAATGAGCATATCAGGCTGTACTGTTGTACAAAAGAGAATTTAGGGGAAAACTCAGGGCACTTGGCAGTAAAAAGGAAGAGGAAGGTGAGATAGCTGGAAAATGGTTAATCATTTTGCTCAATTTTACAAATACTCTGTCACCCCCAAAAGGAACATTTCTGTTTGACAATAGCCATTCCTGAAACTGGGACTGGCCTGGGGGTTGATAAGCTGTCTCTTAAGTTTTATCTAAAACCAAAGAGTGTCCTCCATGTTCTTTCTCAATTCAAATATCTACTTAAAAAAGAAAAGAGAGCATACTCAGCCAAATGGCACCATCTGGACCCTGCTTGTTCATGCCTTAATGTATTATAATTCTTATGATAACAAATTCATAGAAAAAAATGGAATCTGATTCACATTATTTTTTAAAAGATGAGAGAAGATTCAACTAAGAGTATGTACCACCACTAACCCCTTCCTGAGTCAATGTCTTAAAACCTACTTCTTAAATATATCCACTTATAACTTTCCATTATTTGTGACCCTACCAAATCAAGAGCTAAAAGTTTTACCTTGATAAATAAAAATCACAGTGCACTGAGGTTTTAATAAATTTCCAGGAAAATGCCTAATGTCCAATATTTTCATCCTTTAACTGTGTATGTTCACACAATAAATCTTTGCACACAGACACATAACTGCACACATCGGCTTTAGGTGTTAATTGTGGTAATATAGCACATTTTGAAATTATAAAGTGACTGTGACTTATCCGGGAACTTAACAGAAGGAATTAGAAATATTTTTTCTCCTTCATGTTTCTGTATTAAGCTCTATCCACCTAACAACCATGGGAATGTTTATAAGTGAGGAAACATTTTTCATCTCACCACTACACATATATTTTCTAAAAAGAACACCTTACAGCCTTGCTAAAAATTTCTTTTCAAAAGCCTAATGAACACGGTTTCAGAATACCTTGTCCTCTAGGTGGAGCTTTAACAGTTTTACCTACTGCTTCTAAATCTGCATTTATAAATGATGAATGTGTGCAAAGGATGCAAAGAAGCTGAGCCTATGGCTCTGTACAATGACTCAGGGAAACAACATTCTGTGGGTATTTACAAAGGTAGAGTTGACATTGCATGACTCTCATTTCGTGTGGGTGACATGTTAGCTATTTCATTAGCACTGTGCCAGAATCTAAGAAAATGACCAGAGGAAAAACCACTAGCCTATAGGAGAAGACAAGCACCTCACTATTTTATATTTCTATTCAGCCCTTTAAATAAACAATTTAAAAGCGTTTCTGTACATGCACCACGTAAGTGGTTGAAGTCTGGGAAACTTTCTTCCCTTTCCCTTTAGGGTTCAGACAACTCGAGAACTAGATGTAGGAGCCCGATGGGGGCTAAAGCACAGCCTGGGCTTTACTACCCGAGTTACAGGACTGGCTGGCACACGTACAGGACTGGCTGGCACACGTACGGCACAGGGCTTGAACCTGAGACAAGCGTGCTCTTTCTTATTCTTTTTCCCATAACTGAACCGGTTCACTCAGTTGCTGGCCCAGCAGGTGGAGCTCTGCCAGTCTCAGAGAGCCTATGTTAGTCTGGGCCTCCAAGAAGCAGACCCAAAGAGGAGATTCGACGGGCAAAGTATTTACTGGGGAAAACACCTGTCAGGAAACATGAGACCGTGATGCAGATGAAGGATCATGGAGCGGAGAGTGGGGCTGAAGTGACCTAGACAACAGTACTGTTCTCAGGAAAATTCTCGAGTCCTTCCCAGAGGAGGCCCAGGTCTCCCAGAAGCAAGCCCGCCTTCAGATCCTATGACGCTCAGCCATTGGCCACGAGCAGCCGTGGGAAGTGTGACCTCAGCATGGTGATGGGCGGATCTCAGGGCAAAGCAGCTGGGGCTGTCATTCAATTATCCTCCCTGCAGGAAACTGATCCGAGAGGCGTGCTCTTGTGGCTGCCACAGAGATCAAATGTTCCTCCAGCACCTCCAGTCCAGGGCCCCGGAGACTAGGCACCTCACCGCTAGCAAATAGGAGGAAGGAGCTATCCAGCAACCATCTGCAATACTTCGTTGGGGTCCTAGGAGTCACGAACAGCAATGGATCTTACTGTTTTACAGCCCCTGTAAATCTGTGTGTTTGGTGTATGTACACAGAGGCATAGATTTGTCACTACGGGAAATTTTCAGGATTAATCAGCAAAACAGCTATCCACAAGTGTGCTTGTGCGCTTCTGTACCAGTAACTGGTGAAAGTCGCTCTGTAGTGTCCGACTCTTCACGATCCCATGGACTATACAGTCCATGGAATTCTCTAGGCCAGAATACTGGAGTGGGTAGCTTTTCCCTTCTCC
>NW_011479802.1:0-362 GCF_000754665.1 Bison bison bison | reverse complement strand
GCTATGAAAACCACAGGGCTCAAAGTCTAGGGTATAACTATTATAATACTCTAGACATAAGATAGAGGAGCACCTCCTTCTAGCTAAGATCAGCACTTCTTTTAGTGAGATTTCAGACTCGTTCCATGTCCTGTGTCATGGCTAGAATTATTCATGAATATAGATAAAAAACACTTTGGATAAGAATCATAAAGGCCAGTGACTAGCCATTTAGAGATCAACACAAAGAAATAGAGGAAAACAACAGAATGGGAAAGACTAGAGATCTCTTCAAGAAAATCAGAGATACCAAGGGAACATTTCATGCAAAGATGGGCTCAATAAAGGACAGAAATAGTATGGACCTAACAGAAGCAGAAGAT
>NW_011479801.1:9137-10029 GCF_000754665.1 Bison bison bison | reverse complement strand
CCCTACCCTGGATCTCTTCTGCTTCCAGAAATAGTCAACCTGCCATTGCTGTTTCATAGATGGACTCCAGGCCCAGCCTGCACTGCCCTCTAGCCGTAAGCTCTGATGTGGTGACCACAGGCTCTGAGGTGAAGGTGAACTTGAGCAGTCACCCACTGAGAGTGACTGAGGCCTTGGCAAGCAAAAGTTTCCAAACCACATGGAAAGCTGACAGGGTCCTGGTATCAAAATGACTTGAGACTCTCTCACTGAAAAGTCTCATGGTTCCCCACGGGTTTGTGTTCTTTCTCACTGCAATGAATAATAAAACCAGCTTGTTCAATGGCAGATGTGTTCCAGGTGGGCTTTGACTGAAAGGTATTGGCACTTTATTCAAATCACTCAAAGTCTATAATCCAATATCACAATTCTGCCCGAAGATGACAACCCCAGATCCACACAGTACTCACTAATTATGACACAAACTATATATATACACACACATACACACACACACACAAGTTCCATCTGGAGATCTGGAAGAAGCAAAGGGATAGAGCAATTCAGAAGCCCCTCAGAAATTCAACAGGAGAACAGGAGAATTCCTTAGGCCAGGAACAATTCACATCACTGGTGAGTCCCTGTGACATCTTAAAAAACATGGCGGTGTCCCTTTCCCCTGCCACTAAGAAAGGCTTCTTAGACACTTGGGAAATAAACTATCTCTGAGCTTTAAAGAAGCCCATGGAAAAGGAGCTCATTTTCCAAAATACCAGGCCACAGCAGGTTAACGTTGCTTTTTTTTTTTTTTTCTAATTTGATTTGATTTTAAAACTTTACAATATTGTATTAGTTTTGCCAAATATCGAAATGAATCCGCCACAGGTATACCCGTGTTCCCCATCCTGAACCC
>NW_011479801.1:4760-5664 GCF_000754665.1 Bison bison bison | reverse complement strand
TTCATCGTGAGTCATTCTTTAAACACGGCCTTGCTCTCTCTGAAGCCCCAGAACAGCCTTTTCCTTTTCAAACCATCTGACTTAAGAGCTGAACAAGGGCTCTGGGGAGGCGAGGGGAGGAGAGAAAAAACAAGTAAAAAGGCCTGTCTTCCAAGGTTGTTGAAATGTTTTAACCACAGCCTGGTCATGTTTAAAGATTCAGTAGAATTTGCTAGACAGCTTTGCTGCCTTCCCAGAGTGGGGAATGCTAATGAGAAGCAGCTGGCCTCATTTTAAAAATTTGATAGATTAAAATGTTTTTCATAGAGTCTGTGGTAGGCAGAATTCTACAATGACCCCCAAGGTTGTTGCCTCCCTGGTTTGCATGCCTTATAAATCTTTGCCCCTTGAGTGTGGGTGGACCTGGCCTAATCAGGTGGTCTCTTTTAAAAGTGCATCTATGCATAGAGAATGGACTTGTGGACACAGCGGGGGAAGGAGAGGGTAGGCGAATTGAGAAAGTAGCACTGACATATATACATTATCATGTGTGTTGGAGAAGACTCTTAAGAGTCCCCTAGACAGCAAGGAGATCCAACCAGTCCATCCTAAAGGAAATCAACCCTGAATATTCATTGGAAGGGCTGATGCTGAAGCTGAAGCTCCAATACTTTGGCCACCTAATGTGAACAGCTGACTCATTGGAAAAGCCCCTGATGCTGGGAAAAATTGAGGAAAGGAGAAGGGGGTGACAGAGGATGAGATGGTTGGATGGAATCACCAACTCAATGGACATGAGTTTAAGCAAACTCCAGGAGAAAGTGAAGGGCAAGGAACCCTGGCGTGCTGCAGTCCACGGGGTCACAAAGAGCTGGACACAACTTAGTGACTGAACAACAACGTGTACAATAGATAGCTAGAGGGA
>NW_011479801.1:4061-4660 GCF_000754665.1 Bison bison bison | reverse complement strand
CTTTCCCTTGCCCCTCTGCCCCCGCCCCTGGCCCCTTGGACGTGTCTGTCGTAGGTGATATCCCCTTGAAGACAGGGACCCCATTTCACTTATCTGGAGATCCCCAGCACCTAGCACTCTAATGGCTCAGATGGTAAAGAGTCTGCCTGCAATGCAGGAGACCCAGGTTCCATCCCTGGGTTGGGAAGATCCCCTGGAGAAGGAAACAGCAATCCACTCCAGTATTCTTGCCTGGAAAATCCCATGGATGGAGGAGCCTGGCGGGCTACAATCCATGGGGTTGCAAAGAGTTGGACATGACGGACCAACTAACACAGCACCTAGCATGATACCAGGCTCATGAAGGTGCCCACTGTTTACGGATGGATGAGTGCAGGAGTTAGGAGAGGGGGGATGTAGTGACAAATAGGAATCAGGGAGAATTACTTGCTTGCTTAAACATATGGGAACAACTTGAGATACACTCACAGCAAAAAAAAAAAACAAAAACCCTCTACATGAAGTCCCATGAAAAAGCTGGCAAATTGAGTAAGGAAAAAGGAGATAATGTATGTTTTTATCCAGCAAAGGATGAGAGGCCTTCAGAGCCACTTCCAGAG
>NW_011479801.1:0-377 GCF_000754665.1 Bison bison bison | reverse complement strand
GGGATCTTCCTGACCCAGGGATCAAACCCAGGTATTCCACATTGCAGGCAGATTCTTTACCATCTGAGCCACCAGGAAAGCTTTGGTGGCTCATTATTTGAAAAGACCTCTTCAGCAGCCTCTGCAAAGCCAACCCGCAAATGCCCATGGATGTCAACAGGAAGCTGTCCAAGGGCTAGAGGGCTGCTCCTCCACACTCCACGCCCTCACCCGTGGGCATGTGGCCACCAGAATCATCAGACACCCAGACACACCCTCTAGGGGACTCCTGCCTCGGACACCTGCTCCAGAGTAACTGTCCCCCAGGCCTTTCTTCCACACCCGGAGGCCAGAGGAAAATGACAGCCCACCACTCCACTGCCCCATCACATGGAAGC
>NW_011479800.1:7860-9688 GCF_000754665.1 Bison bison bison | reverse complement strand
ATAACTCCCATGTATATAATGTACACATAGGGAATATAGTCAACAATATTGTAGCAGATTTGTCTGGTCATGGATGGTAACTAGACTTACCATGGTGATCATTTCACAATATATTCTACTGTTCTGTTCTACTGTTCAGGGCATGTGCATATACACATGCTAAGTCACTTCTATCATGTCCGACTCTTTGTGACCCCATGGACTGCAGCCTGCTAGGCTTCTCTGTCCATGGGATTTTCCAGGCAAGGACACTGGAGTGGGTTGCCATTTCCTTCTCCAGAGCATCTTCCCAACCCAGTGATCGAACCTGCATCTCTTACATCTCCTGCATTGGCAAGCAGGTTCTTTACCACAAGTGCCACCTGGGAAGCCCAATATATATTACAATATATACATATGTCAAATCATCATGTTGTACATCTAAAACTAATACAATGTTCTATGTCAATTATATCCTAATAAAACCAGGAAAACAAAAAAAAAATAAACTTTTTAAAAAAGACCTCAGAACACATACCACCACATGCCAACTTGTATTCAGCACTCACTTTCCCTGAATGCTCAGATCTCTTTGCTAAGAGATTTAGGGCTTAGATGTAGTCAGGTAATACATATATATTTAATACATTTCCTTGTCATTTATTTCAATATATTTAGTAAAAGTAGCCTGCTTCATATGTCTAACTCTCTTGGGTGATTCCCTGTTCTATCTCCTCCAAAACAATTTCATTTGGAGTTTTAACATCAGAGAAGATGAAAGCTTTGGACTATTGTTGTTTAGTTCCTAAGTCATGTCCAACTATTTTGCGATCCCATGGACTGTAGCCCTCTAGGCACCTTTGTCCATGGGATTTCCCAGGCAAGAATACTGGAGTGGAAAAAAAAAAGAATACTAGAGTGGGTTGCCATTTGTTTCTCCAGGGGATTGTCCCAACTCAGGGATCGAACCCACATCTCCTGCATTGGCAGGTGGCTTCTTTACCACTGAGCCACCGGGGAAGCCCAAGCTTTGGACTATGGTTATTATAAACTCTCTTTATTCTCCAAAAGCACAAAATTAACTTGTTTTCTTATAAATAAAATTACTCCACTGACCACAACAGCACAATCTGAAGCTTCCAGTATTTCTGTATCCTGTGACAATGGAGAAGCAGCCCTGTGTGGTTCCATGATGGGAGTCCTCAAAACATGCCAAAGATAGAGATGGAGATATGGATGAATTACACTGTAGCAGTCAGAGCAGGCAATGTTCAGTCTCTGCTTGGGCAACAAAACAACCAATCTCTTCTTTTTTTGATGCTAGGTTAAAACAAAGAGCTACCACAAATAGCTGAAATTTGGTGGTGGGGGATTCCTAGAGAAAGTCAGCTTTGTTAAAGTACTATCTATCAAACCTCATGCCAGAACCACTAAGAAAGTAGGAAATCCCCTGAACTTGAGACATTTCCCCCTTGCCCACCCTGTGATGATGGAAACTCCTTTAGTAACGAGGAAGCATTAACCCCACCATGGCAGGATGCAAAGAGATAAAGCTAGGGAACAGGATGGTCTAAAATAATTAACAGCTCTCTAAAGAGTTGGCCCTACTAACATGGCTCATTCTTTCCAATTATAGGAACACATTTCCTTGTTTGTTTGTTTTTTTTTGGCCCTGCCATGCAGCATGTGGGATCTTAGCTCCCTAACCAGGGACTGAACCCATGCCCCCTGCAGTGGAAGCTCAAAGTCCTAACCACTGGACCACCAGGGAATTTCCAATACATTTCCATTTTTTAAAAAGCTTACACATGATTAAATTCATTAGGAGACTGAAAGTACTATTTTTTTT
>NW_011479800.1:3537-5283 GCF_000754665.1 Bison bison bison | reverse complement strand
ACCCAAGCATGACAGTGGAGGAGATCAGGCCCCCATTTACAGTGCTGGTGATGAAGCTCGTCCTGAAGAAGCAAGAAGACTTATAAACACTTTCCTTCCTCTCCCTCATCCCCTCCCCGCACTGTGCATGAGTGACCAGAGCAAACTCAAATGGTGCTACAAAGAGACCACAGACTCTCCTCCACTCTTATCCTGATACCTAACCCATCACTCCTGTCAGGGGAAAATTCTAGTAGTTTGATTATTTGAATCTTAGAGCAACCTCTAGGAACCAGTGAGAGTTCTTGACCAATGACTTACCAGCTGGTAAGAACCTCTAGCCTATGAAAACATGTGGCAAATAGAAGCATTTCAAGCAATTATCTTCTATCTATAAAGCGGGACCAATTCCTACCTCACAGGGCTATTGTGAGGATGAGGATGAAAAGCCTATGGAAGTGCCAAGGGCAGTGCCAGCTAACCAGGAGGCATTCAAGAAATGGTTCTTGCATATGAACCAAAAAATAAGTTGTGATCAACAAAAACTTGAACCCAACATGAATTTCTAGCCCTAAGAATCCAGGCCAAATATTTGCTGTTGTTACAGTTTTCCTATGTATTTTTTTTCAATTACAAAAGTAATACAATTCATTGTAAAATAATACATGATACAAAATAAAAAATGAAAGCATCTCCCTCAAAAAATAATGATAGCTAGATGAAATACTAAAACTTAAACATATCGATAATTACATTAACTAAGTTATCTAAGCACCTCAACTAAAACTCAATGTAAGATTATGTAAAAAGATCCCAATTGCATTGCTTCCTAAATGTGTTAAGAAACACATTTATAATACACAAGGGGAGTGACATTAGCAACATGGCAGACTAGGAAGCTCCAAGCTTATGTTCCCCAACAAAAACCTAAAATTAAATTTGAAAAGAAAAAAGCAAGCAAGCCAAATTATCAGACCCAACTGTGTCAGCACTTCTGGAAAAGTCACAGGTTTACAGCAACAGAACAAGTGTCCAATCAAGAAAAAGTCATTTTCAAAATCATGGGAAAGTTTTGCAGCATTCTTATTCACCCTCATCCCAGCTTCTCCCTAGAAAGGTGGTAGTTTCCCCTTGAACTGGAGGAAACAGCAGATTATTTGCAAGTGGTTGCCTATGTGCTTTCTACCCATCCACCATGTTCCATGTTCCTTTCTTCTTGCCTTCTTTTGGATTATTCATCTATTTTCTCCCTCTTGTTTGAAATGTGTACCTTTTATAGTTTTTAGTTTTTATACCCTTATTAAAATACAGTATTAGTCTAACTTAAAATCTTCTAGAAGATGCATTTTTTAGTATGCCCTAAACTGTATTCAATTCACAAAATCCTTCGGCTAGGTCTGATTTGTTGCTAAACTCATCCATTGACTTTTTCCTACTAAATGCTAGTTTTAGTGATATAGAATTCTATTATTTTCTGTTGACCAACCATAATACAATGGTATTAAGCAAATGTTAGTTACATAATCACAATAGTAAAAGATGTTTATCAGTTTCACAGTAAGTAGCCAGACAAAAAAATAAAAGATAATTCTTAAGTTTTGCTGTGAAGGTGATGGCACCCCATTCCAGTACTCTTGCCTGGAAAATCCCATGGACAGAGGAGCCTGGTAGGTTGCAGTCCATGGGGTCGCAGAGAGTCAGACACGACTGAACGACTTCACTTTCACGCATTGGAGAAGGAAATGGCAACCCACTCCAATGTTCTTG
>NW_011479800.1:0-459 GCF_000754665.1 Bison bison bison | reverse complement strand
ATAGGAAACTCCACAAGGGTGTCCAGCTTTTCTCTGGAGAACTTGGTGTAGGAAAAGCGCTTCAGGTGGATGATGAGTGTCTCTGGTAGCATCCACAGGTCCAGCTTCTTGGTGGCCAGCTGGTGCTGCTTGCAAGTGGGGCAGTACCTAGAGATGGAGCCCAGGTCAGGAGACAGACACTTTCTGAGCTCTTGTTGCCATGTAGCTTTGATGGGCCTACTCCTATGTTACTTTAGCATGCTTGTTAAAACCTTGCCACGTACTTATCAATTGCCCAACATAGGCACTTTTGTACTGGCATGTGTTTTTGTTTGGATTCTGGTCTGGCAGACCCTAGTCATCTTTTTGAGCCTGCCTCTGTCCCTCTGGTTTTCTCTCTTCTGTTTTACTCACTCGCCAGGTATTTGCTGACGGCCTACTGTTGATATGAAGTAGACGGCACTACTTCATATTTGTTCC
>NW_011479799.1:18972-19457 GCF_000754665.1 Bison bison bison | reverse complement strand
TTATGTCCGTGTACACATTATACATATGAAATATCTCTAATTCTAAAAGGTATTTTTGGAATTGGAATTGCAAAGAACTCTATTTAATTTTAATAAAAAGTGATTACATTAAAAAATACACATTTCCTTTGATCCCACAATATATAAACTTTTCGAACAGTTCTATTTACATATGACTGTAAGGATGTAGATATAATGATGTTCACTGCATTATTTTTTTTAGGCATAGAGTAAATATTTATTCAGTGAGTCAGCCTGAATTTTATGTAGTTTTCATAGGTTATGTTCAGTATTTTATCTATGTTTTCTCAACTAGCAAGGTATTTAGTAAAGAATAAATAATGACTGCTAGTATAGGATCTATTTTTAATTTTTAGTTGAAGTATAATTAACAATATATTAGTTTCAGGTGTACAGATTCAGTTATAGTATAGACCCTTGAAAAGATGTGATTATTTAATATTTTGCTGAATTTGAGTTTAAAT
>NW_011479799.1:14137-15312 GCF_000754665.1 Bison bison bison | reverse complement strand
TTTGAACTCCAAAATCACTGCAGATTGTGACTGCAGCCATGAAATTAAAAGACTCGTACTCCTTGAAAGGAAAGTTATGACCAAACTAGATAGCATATTGAAAAGCAGAGATATTCCTTTGTCAACAAAGGTCCGTCTAGTCAAGGCTATGGTTTTTCCAGTAGTCCTGTATGGATGTGAGTGTTGGACTGTGAAGAAAGCTGAGCACCAAAGAATTGTTGCTTTTGAACTGTGGTGTTGGAGAAGACTCTTGAGAGTCCTTTGGACTGCAAGGAGAGCCAACCAGTCCATCCTAAAGGAGATCAGTCCTGGGTTTTCATTGGAAGGACTGATGCTGAAGCTGAAACTCCAATACTTAGGACACTTCATGGGAAGTGTTGACTCATTGGAAAAGACCCTGATGCTGGTAGGGATAGGGGGTAGGAGAAGGGGACTACAGAAGATGAGATGGCTGGATCGCATCACTGACTCGATGAACATGAGTTTGAGTGAACTCCAGGAGTTGGTGATGGACAGTGAGGCCTGGTGTGCTGTGATACATGGGGTCTCAAAGAATCAGACAGGACTATGCGACTTAACTGACTGAACTGAACTGATTCTGACTGGCACGAAATGGTACCTCATTGTGGTTTTGATTTGCATTTTTGTAATAATGAGTGATGTTGAGCATCTTTTCATGTGTTTGTTACCCATCTGTATGTCTTCCTTGGAGAAATGTCTGTTTAGTTCTTTGGCCCATTTTTTGATTGGGTCGTTTATTTTTCTGCAATTGAGCTACAGGAATTGCTTGTATATTTTGGGGATTAATTCTTTGTCAGTTGCTTCGTTTGCTATTATCTTCTCCCATTCTGAAGGCTGTCTTTTCACCTTGCTTATAGTTTCCTATGCTGTGCAAAAGCTTTTGAGTTTAATTAGGTCCCATTTGTTTATTTTTGCTTTTATTTCCAGTATTCTGGGAGGTCGGTCCTAGAGGATCCTGCTGTGATTTACATCGGAGAGTGTTTTGCCTATGTTCTCCTCTAGGAGTTGTATAGTTTCCGGTCTTACATTTAGATCTTTAATCCATTTTGAGTTTTTTTTGTGTGTGTGTGTGTATGGTGTTAGAAAATGATCTAGTTTCATTCTTTTACAAGTGGTTGACCAGTTTTCCCAGTACCACTTGTTAAAGAGATTGT
>NW_011479799.1:8804-11169 GCF_000754665.1 Bison bison bison | reverse complement strand
CCTCAAGACTTCTCCATCTCTTTTCAGAGACAATGGGCTGACTTTCTGGGTGCCTGATGTCCTCTGCCAGCATTCAGAAGTTTTTTTTTTGTGGAATTTGCTCAGCGTTCAAATGTTGTTTCAATTAATTTGTGGGGGAGAAAGTGGTGTCCCCGTCCTATTCCTCTGCCATCTTAGGACCTCCGCCTTCTTTTCTTAATATGTTGAGTTTCATCTTCATATCTGTTGTCATACTGTCATAAGATAGCTGGGGAAGCTCCAGACATCACGTTTACATTCAAAGCAGAGAGAAGAAGAAAGAGTAAGGGGTCAGTGCCAGCAGACTTCTGCTTAATGTCACAGTTCCAGAACTGAATTACATTGTTACCCTTATCTGCAAATGAGTATAGGAAATTGACTTTTTGGCTTTCTAAGTTATATAATGGAAAGCAGCAAGGGAGAAATGTATTGAGGGTAGCTAATTAATGAGATATCTCCCTTTTTAGGTCTGTTGTGATAATGTCTCTTGTCATCATTAATAACAGTAATAGTAGTTTCATCAAATAGATTGGTTTCAAGATTATGCAATAAGATGGTGGACATGGAGTACATCTCTCTCGATGGACACATCAGGAATACACCTTCAGACACAGAAACTCTTTCAGAACACCTGCTGAGAGTTCACAAGAGTACCTGACCACCAGAAAAGAATATATAGACCCACACAAATCTCGGTAGGATGAAGGAAGTGGGGTGGGGAGAGGAGAGTGAGCAGGACTAGACCTGTTCTGGGGAAGTTGGAGACCTGAAGCAAGGATCAGATCCCCACATTGGGGCAATAGTTTGGGGCAGAAGTGAAGAATTTGAGGTTCTTGGAGAGTGAAGCAGCTGATCTGTGACAGTTTGAACAAAATTAGAATCACACAGACAATCCCTGCTGCAGCCCTACATACCCTGGACAAGGATACAAGTCCTCTAGAAAGTGAAGCAGCTGGGAGCTGGAGCACAGGGACTGGAAAGTAATCCCAGGGTGCAGTCTGCTGTTGACTGTGGGGAGACAACCCAAGGGGACATGAAGGAAGAGATCGAGGTGGGAAAAGCCTGAGAGGAAAACCAGACAGCCATGGAGGCTGGGAGATTCTGCTGAATCACAAGCTGGGGGTGGAGCCATCAGTGTAGTCTCTATCCCCACACACCAGCTTTTGAGAATGTTTTTAAAAAATCGCACTTCTTATTTGCTTTATAGACTTCTGCCTCTACACTGGCCTTTTGTGATTCTGTGGGATTTTTTCTTTTCCTTTAAAAATTTTTAAATGTATTATTAATATTATTTTATATTTATTCCCTTGTTTGCTTTTCTTGTTCTTCTTCTCTTGCTATAATTATTCTTTAATATATATGTAAATTTTCTTTATCTAGCTCTATTCAACTTTGCTTTTCTATTTTTTCTTCCTTTTCTTTCTTTTCTTCACCATGTTTGTTAGTTTGTTTTGTTTTTGTTGCTTTATTCCTCAGTTGGCACCTTGCTTTGGTTTCCATTTTGTACCTTGTTTTTAACTGGTTGATATCATTTTTGGTTTCCTTCACTTGCTGGGCCACTCTCATATTTTCTTTTTTGGACTGTTTTGGTTTTGTTTATGTGTGTATATGTATGTGCATATTCCATTATTTCTGCTATTTGCCTGATTTTGTATTTACCATATATCTGGGGTTTGCCTTTTGTTTTGTTTTTGTGTGTTGATTTAACCCCCTTTAATGCCATAACAAACCACTTGTGGAATTTCAGTTCCCCAGCCAGAGATCAGGCCATGAACCTTTGGAGTGGGAGCATTGACTCCAAGAACCTAGGCTGCCAAAGAACTCCTAACCTCAGGGAGAATTGATTAGTGATAACTTCCACAAAGGCCTCCACTTGTATACAAGACCCAGCAAAACCCAACTTCCAGCAGCACCCAGTGCAAGACTTCTCACCCAAACAACAAACAAGACAAAAACACAAACCCAATCATCAGCAGACAGAATTACCAACTCACATAGCCATGTCCATCAGAGGGAAAAAAATCAAGTCTTCCCACCAGAACACAAGCACAAGAAGTATCCAAAATGAAGCCTGTGCAAACCACAGGACAAACCGTAACCACTAGGGCACAAACCAAAAGGAAGATGGAATTTTACATTTAAGCTTGGGAAAAAGAGATCTCAAATTCAATAAGTTAAAAACATGAAAAGGCAGGGAAATACTGCTCAAATGAAGGAACAAGCTAAAAACACAAAAGACCAAATAAATGAAGAGGAAATAGGCAAATTATCTGGAAAAGAATTCAGAACAATGACAACAAAAACACAAAACAACAACACAACAAACATAGGACTTAAGACTGAGTAT
>NW_011479799.1:3951-6764 GCF_000754665.1 Bison bison bison | reverse complement strand
AGTCAATAAAATGGACAACCTCATAGAAATGGACAGATTCTTAGAAAAGTTCAATCTTCCAAGACTGACCCAAGAAGAAATAGAAATTACAAACAAGCCAACAAGAAGCACTGAGATTGAAACTGGTTAAAAATCTCCCAAGACACAAAAACCCAGAGCCAGATGACTTTAGGTGAATTCTGTCAAACATTTAGAGAAGAGCTAATGCTTATCTTTTTAAAATTCTTTCAAAAAGATTGCAGGGGAAGGTACACTTTCAAACTCATTCTACAAAGTCACCATTACCTTGGTACCTAAACCAGACAGAGAAAACACAAAGAAATAAAAGTACAGGCCAATATCACTGGTGAACATAGCTGCAAAAATCCTCAACAAAACTCTAGCAAACAGAATTCAACAATGCATTAAAAAGATCATACACCATGATCAAGTCAAGTTTATCCCAGGGATGCAATAATTCTTCAACATATGTAAATCAATAAATGTGATATACTATACTAAAAAATTGAAAGATAAAAACCATATGAATATCTCGGTAGATGCAACAAAGCTTCTGACAAAATTCAGCACCATTTATGATAACCACTCTTCAGAAATAAGCATAGAAGGAGCCTACCTCAACATAGTAAAGGCCAAAGGCCATATGAGTTAAACACACAGGAAACATCATTTTCAATGGTGAAAAGCATTTCCTCTAAGATCAGGAACAAGACAAGTGTGCCCACTCTCACCACAATTATTCAACATAGTTTTGGGAGTCCTAGCTATAGCAATAAGAGATGTACAATAAATAAAAGAAATCCAGGTGGGAAAACAAGAAGTAAAATTCACTGTTTGCAGATGACATGATGCTATATAAGTAAAACCCTAAAGATACTATCATAAAATTACTAGAGCTAATCAGAGAATTTAGCAAAATCACAGGATACAAAATAAAAGCTCAGAAATCACTTGCATTCTTATACATTAATGAAAAATCAGAAAGAGAAATTAAGCAACCAATCACACTCACAATTGCAACAAAATAATAAAACACTTAGGAATAAATATACTTAAGGAGACAAAAGAGCTGTATATAGAAAACTATAAGCACTGATGAAAGAAATCAAAGCCAACATAAAAAGATGGGTAGATATTCCATGTTCCTGGGTTGGAGGAATCAATATTGTGAAAATTGCTATACTACCAGAGGAATCAATATTGTGAAAATTACTATACTACCAAATGAAACCTACATATTCAATGTGATTCCAATCAGATTACCAAAGGCATTTTTCACAGAACTAGGAAAAACAAAAGTCTCACAATTCATATGGAAATAAAAAAGACCTCAAATAGCCAAAGCAATCTTGAGAAAGACAAATGGAGTTGGAGGAATAAACCTTCCTAACTTTAGACTATGAAAAACCTATAGTCATCAAATCAGATTGATTATATTCTTTGCAGCTGAAGATGGAAAAACTCTATACAGTCATCAAAAACAAGGCTGGGAGCTGAATGTGGCTCAGATTATGAGCTCCTTATTGCAAAATTCAGACTTAAATTGAAAACGTATGGAGCACCACTAGGCCATTCAGGTATGACCCAAATAAAATCCTTTATGAATACACAGTGGAAGTGACAAATAGATTCAAGGGATTAGATCTGATAGATAGGGTGACTGAAGAACTATGACAGAGGTTCCTAACATTGTACTGGAGATTGTGGTCAAAATCACCCCCAAGAAAAAGAAACGCAAAAAGGCAAAATGGTTGTCTGAGCAAACCTTACAAATAGCTGAGAAAAGAAAAGAAGCTAAAGGCAAAGGAGAAAAGTAAATATATACCATCTGAATGCAGAGTTCCAAAGAATAGAAAGGAGAGATAAGAAAGTCTTCCTCAGTGATCAATACAAGGAAATGGAGGAAAACAACAGAATGGGAAAGACTAGAGATTTCTTCAAGAAAATTAGAGATACCAAGGGAATATTTCATGCAAAGATGGGCACAGTAAAGGACAGAAATGGTATGAACCTAACAGAAGCAGAAGAAATTTTTAAAAAGTGTCACAAATACACAGAAGAACTATACAAAAAAGATCTTCATGACCCAGATAACCAGCATGGTGTGATCATTTATGTAGAGCCAGACATCTGGAGTCTGAAGTCAAGTGGGCCATAGGAAGCATCACTTCAAACAAAGGTAGTGGATGTGACAGAATTCAGATGAGCGGTTTCAAATCCTGAAAGATGATGCTGTGAAAGTGCTGCACTCAATATGCCAGCAAATTTGGAAAATTCACTAGCAGCTACAGGACTAGAAAGGGTCAGTTTTCATTCCAATATCAAGGGAAAGCAGTGCCAAAGAATGTCCAAACTACCAGACTATTGCACTCATTTCACATGCTAGCAAAGTAATGCTCAAAATTCTCCAAGTGAGGTTTCAAGAGTAGGCGATTTGAGAAATTCCAGATATTCAAGTTGGATTTAGAAAAGGCAGAGGAACCAGATATCAAATTGACAGCATCCGTTGGATCATAGGAAAAAGCAAGAGAGTCCCAGAAAAACATCTATTTCTGCTTTATTGACTATGCCAAAGCCTTTGACCGTGTGGATCCCAATAAACTGTGGAAAATTCTTCAAGAAATGGGAATACCAGACCGCCTGACCTGCCTCTTGAGAAACCTATATGCAGGTCAGGAAGCAATAGTTAGAACTGGAGATGGAACAACAGACTGGTTCCAAATAGGGAGAGGCGCACGTCAAGGCTGTATATTGTCACCCTGCTTATTTAACTTACATGCAGAGTACATCATGTGAAATGTTGGGCTGGATGA
>NW_011479799.1:615-1420 GCF_000754665.1 Bison bison bison | reverse complement strand
AAGAAGATGTGGTACATATATACAATGGAATATTACTCAGTCATAAAAAGGAACACATTTGAGTCAGTTCTAATGAGGTGGATGAAACTACAGCTTATTATACAGGGTGAAGTAAATCAGAAATAGAAAAACAAATATCATATATTAACTCACTTATATACGGAATCTAGTGGTAAATAACCTGCTTGCCAATGCAGGAGACACAGGAGATGTGGGTTTGATCCCTGTCTCAAGAATATCCCCTGGAGGAGGGCATGACAACCCACTTCAGTTTTCTTTCCTGCAGAATCCCATGGACAGTGGAACATGGTGGGCTACAGTCCATGGGGTCACAAAGATTCAGACATGCCTGAAGCTACTTAGCACACACACATGCACACATGGAATCTAGAAAGATGGTACTGATGAACTTATTTGCAGGGCAGCAATGGAGACACAGACATAGAGAACAGACTTATGGACATGGGGCTGGGAGGAGGAGCAAGGAGAAGGTGGGGTGTACAGAGAGAGTAACATGGAAACATATATATTACTATATGAAAAATACATAGCCAATGGGAATTTAATATGTGCCTCAGGGAACACAAACCGGGGCTCTGTAACAACCTAAAAGGTGGGATGGGGAGGGAAGTGGGCGGGAGATTGATGAGTGAAGGAACATAGGTATATCTATGGCTGATTCATGTTGATGTGTGGCAGAAACCAATACAATATTGTAAACCAATTATCCTTCAATTTAAAATAAACTGCAAAAATAAAATAAAAATAAATTTATAAAAGAATTAAAAATAGATTGGTCCCCACT
>NW_011479799.1:0-515 GCF_000754665.1 Bison bison bison | reverse complement strand
TTTATTATATACATTTAATATGTTATCTTAGGATATAACTGCAGTATGTGTCAGTGAAATGATTACAAGATGGAGTTACCCTGTAATATATTTGTTAAAAAAAAAATAAAATAAAATAAATTTATAAAAGAATTAAAAATAGATTGGTCCCCACTAATGCTTGCACTGAGGGTAGTTTTCTCACCCTGGAATTTAGGAAAAGTCTAAATTACTAGTCCAGAGGATATTTAGAGTGACAGTCGTCATGGTATTCTAAGTCAGCCCTTCCCTCTGATCTTACTTCATTGCCTTGAGTTGACTTAGTAAATCTTTTTTTTTTTTCTAATTTTAGGTTTTTTTTTTAATTGAAATACAGTTGATTTATAAAATTGTGTTAGTTTCAAGAGTATAGCACAGTAATTCAGTATTTTTGCAGACTATACTCCATTATAAGTTATTAAAAGACAATGGGCAAAATTGCCTGTGCTATACAGTATATGGGAGAAGGCAATGGCACCCCCACTCCAGTACTCTTG
>NW_011479798.1:14388-15542 GCF_000754665.1 Bison bison bison | reverse complement strand
CAGTAATTCACTTCCTTTTAGGAATGAAGCATTTCATCATTCCATTTACTATTATTTAATATGGAATGCAGGCACTTATTTGGAAATACAATAGTAGGTTAAATATTAGCATGAGAACTCATGATGATACACAACATTAAATTTTCTCTATATGAAATCACATACAAAGGATGAAATTGTTTCATGTTTCTTTATACTTGAGGATGGTAGTGAACACGTGATCTTTAGAAGTTGATACTGCTCATTATCATTTACTAATTTTTATTAAATTCTAACAATGTGCCAAGGGAAGTGTAAAACATACAATTTGGCAGGACAGTCCTTGGCATGTTTGATAACAATTGAATGTATTCCATGGTAAATTATAAAACTGTAAATGTCTTTGAGTTGTTTGTTCCTATTTTGGCTAGAATCATAAAAGTAACTTGTATCTGAGATTCAGAGCTTTTTGAGGACAGAAATTATGACATATTTCCTCTACTATACTAACATCCAGTACATAATTATGTGCCTGACACATACTGAAGGGCTCAAAGGAACTTACAGAATGAATAAATGAAGAAATGCATGCATGAATGGTATTCTGAACTTTTGTGATCCTCTCTAACGTGATTTCACCACCTTTTTACCTTAGTCATCCACTGGCATTTATACAATCTTATCATTTAAGACAGCAGTCCTCAGTCTTTTTGGCACCAGGGACTGGTTTTGTGAAAGACAGTTTTCCACTCACCAGGGGGGATGGTTTCAGGATGATTCAGGTACATTACATTTATTGTGCACTTTGTTTCCATTACTATTACATCAGCTCCACCTCAGTCATCAGGTATTAGATCCCCAGGCCCCTGATTTAAGGCAATGCATGATCCTGGTATGGATCTTGATCAAGAAAGACATTAGGAGGAAAATTGGTGATACTGGAGTAATATCTTCAGCTTAGATCATAGAATTGTATTCATTTTTGTGAATGAATACTTTGTATACAGTTTTGTGACCTGGATCATTGTACTTTGATTACAAAAGATGTAAGCATTTACAAAATCTGGATAAGGGTTCAGTTCAGTTCAGTCGCTCAGTCGTGTCCCACTCTTTGCAACCCCATGAATCACAGCACGCCAGGCCTCCCTGTCCATCACCAGCTCCCGGAGTTCACT
>NW_011479798.1:8727-11335 GCF_000754665.1 Bison bison bison | reverse complement strand
AAGCTTCTGTCTTCATGAATTTTTCCTCTTTAAGTCACATGCCATAGGCTTTGCTATAGACTATTTAATCAATTATTTTTTTTATATACTTTTAATATCTCCTAGTGCAAATATCCACTCAGTACTTTTTAAAACCTTTGAGGAGTCTTACAAATGTAATCCTCCCTTGAAACATTTATAATTATTTTGAAAAGTTAAGGAAAAATTCTTTTCATTAGTATGTTAACTTTGGGAAAGTTTCCATAGGTATGTTATAATACCATTCTCCTTCAGGAAAATGATGTCTTTCCATTAATTCTGTCTCATTTTATGCAACTCTGAATTTTGTAGTTTCTTCCACATAGGTTCTGTTATGTTTTGTGCTAAAGATTTTATTTTTTTTATTTTTAATTTAGTTAATGATTTTGAGAAATTATCTCTAGTTTATCTTTTAAATCCTTTTTTGGGGGGGTAGAGTTTGAATTTTCAATTGTATAAATTACTTTTCAGGCTTTTATCAAAGTCATATGTGATGATTTATACTAATAGACTACCTCATATTGAAACTTCATGTTGAAATTTCATAGCATGCCTGGACTAAACCTGGTCTTGGTATAATAAAAGTTTCATTGTTTTAAAAAAAATTTCCACATGTTAAAATTCACCCTTTTTAGTGATACAGTTCCTCAGATTTTTAACAATCCATACATCCATGTAATCATTACCAAAATAAAAATATAGAAGTTGGCTATCATACTAGAACATTTCCTCATATTTTTCAATCACCTTTCCCCACTCTCAACCTCTGACAAGTATTGATCTCTATCCTTCCTTGATAGTTTTGATTTCTCCAGAGTGACATATACATGTAACCATACAGTATATAGCTTTACAGTCTGTCACCTTTCATTTGAGCTTCCATGTTGGCTTAGGTGGTAAAGAATCAGCCCGCAATGTGGGAGATCTTGGTTCAGTCCCTGGGTTGGGAAGATCCTCTGAAGAAGGGAATGATGATCCTCTGGAGAAGGGGATGGTACTCCACTCCAGTCTTCTTACCTGGGGAATTTCTTTCACTTAGCACATTGCATTTGAGATTCTTGCTGTTTCATGGAATCTTTCTGATTGGTTTAAATTATACAGATTTTTTTTTATTTTTTATATGCATTTTTTCTATTCATTAAGAGGTTAATGGACATTTGGATAATGCCCTGATGTTTGAATTGTAAATAAAGCAACTAAAACATTTCTTATGCAGGTTTGTTTGGACTTACACTTTCGTATTTGTTACATAATACTTATAAATGAAATTGCTGACTAACGTGATGGTAAATATTTGACTTTATAAGGGATTGCCAAATTCCCAAAGTGGCTGTAATATTTTGCATTTTTCACAACAATGAACAAAAATTCCAGTTGCTTCACATCCTTGTCGATATTTTGTAATGTCAGAGTTTTTAAAAAATATATTTTAGTCATTCTTATCATGTTGTGGATGGCTTTATTTACTTACTGTTTTTGTGTTTTACATTTTTCTCCTTTGTTGTATATCTTATAATTAAGCTATGGAAGACATAGTAGGTGATAAATTGTAAAAACCACGGACTCAGCTCTGTTCCTTGGAAGAGGACTGGTTTTGTTTCACAAACCATTGTTGTGACTGGATTCAAACTTCTAAACCTGTCTCATCTCTGATGGATACCAGATAAAATCATCATTTAGTTTGTCTTTAAGACTAGTTGTGCTAGAGCACTTGGGGCCTCCTGTCCATAAGTATCCTTTTGTGTTTATCCAAGTTTGGGGCAGGTTTCATGCACTGATGGGGCTTCCCAGGTGGCACTAGTGGTAAAGAACCCACCAGCCAATGTAGGTGACTTAAGACACATGGGTTTGATCCCTGGGTCGGGAAGATCCCCTGGAGAGGGTCATGGCAACCCATTCCAATATTTGTGTCTGGAGAATCCCACGGACAGAGGAGCTTAGCGGGCTATAGTCCATAGGGTCGCAAAAGAGTCGGACACGACTGAAGTGAATTAGCACACATACACTAGCACACATACACTGATGTGAGGACTCAGCCCTCTGTATTTTCCTTCTTCCCAGAATTTGTCACCTTAATTTTCCAGCTATTTTGCTATCACTAAACTCCTCATCTAACATCTTAAGACAGGAAGAGTAAGGTTTTCTGCTGCAACAAGCCACATGGTTGTTGCTGTTCAGTCACTAAGTCGTGTCCACTACTTTGTGACCCCATGGACTGCAGGAAGCCAGGCTCCTCCATCCTCGACTATCTTCTGGAGATTGCTCAAATTCATGTGCATTGAGTTGGTGGTGCTACCTAACCATCTCATCCTCTGCAACCCCTTCTCCTTATGCCTTCAGTCTTTCCCAGCATCAGGATTGTTCCCAATGAGCTGTCCCTTTGCATCACATGGCCAAAGTATTGGAGCTTCAGCTTCAGCATAAGTCCTTCCAATGAATATTCAGGGCTGATTTCCTTTAGGATGGACTGGTTGGTTCTCCTTGCCGTCCAAGGGACTCTCAAGAGTCTTCTCTAGCACCACAGTTCAAAAGCATCAATTCTTCAGTGTTCAGCTTTCTTTAAAGTCCAACTCTCACATCTGTATATGAC
>NW_011479798.1:4428-5488 GCF_000754665.1 Bison bison bison | reverse complement strand
TGTGTCCTGCAGTGGCAGGCGGATTCTTTCCCAAAGATGGGTCTTAGAACACTTGGTTTCTGTCACTTCCTGAAACTAATTAACAGGAGAATACCTACCTCAAAAGAGGCTCAGAAATGCAGTTTTTATTCTGGAGGATGAGATGCTTACTAAAAATTGGTAGTATAGTATTAAATATGATGGAGATAACCTATATTTGGAGAAAATCAATAATCCCTCTCACAATGCCTCACCTAAACTACTATATAATAGTTCAATTGATTGAAAGGACATCTTATTAATAATCTTATAGCCTAAAGAAGCAAGTATTCAATGCCTTCTTTATAACTTGTGCTCAGTTACTTTTTGTGAATGGATGACTGAAGATTGTTTTACAGGATTGAGTCCCTTAAGTTTTTCTGCCACTCCTAGTATTTTTGTATGACTTTGCTTCAAATGAGTTAACTTGTGAAACATTAAAATCCCCATGGTAGAACTTGCCTGGTGGTCTAGTGGTAAACGTTCTGTGCTTCTACTGCTAGGGGCATGAGTTTGATCCCCAGTCAGGAAACTAAGATCTTGCATGCCATGTTATGTAGCCAAATTATAATTACAAAATTAAAAATTAAGAAATGAAGAGTAGGCTACAAAATATAAAAACAACCCATCATATTGATGAACCCATGAATTGATATAATGTGTTTGGCACATTTCTCTCAAGTCAGAGCTTTCTAAAGTTGTCCTTCATGTACTGAGGGATTTGGGGGAGGAAAGAGAAATGCAGAGGGGAGAAGTCAAGGATAGATAGGGAAATTGTAGACAACTCCATTCTTGGAGGCTGAGTGGGTCTTCAGGACTTAGTATTTCCATTCCCTGGTTCAGAACATGCATAACAAGCTCTTCTAATCAAAGATTTATGGATTTACATCAAAGATTTACATCATTGTTTCTTTCAGATTTCGAGAGTATCATTTCTTTTAGACCCTTTCAGCTAACAGAACAAAGAAATATTTGTATGTATACTCATGTGCCATCTCTTTAATTGTTCAATCCAGGTAGACATGTATAACAATATCAGGAT
>NW_011479798.1:0-531 GCF_000754665.1 Bison bison bison | reverse complement strand
ATTGCAGTATGTTGCCTGGGAAATCCCAAGGACAGAGAAGCCTGGCAGGCTACAGTTCATGGGTTTGCAAGAGTCGGACATGACTTAGTGACTCAACCACCCACCACCGAAGAGTGGAAATAAGGCCATAAATTCCAACAACTATTTTCAAAGGGGTGTTGGATATAATACTTTTATTAAACCTTTCCAATTATAAGAAACCCTTGCATTTTTTCTTTTTTTTAAATAATTTTTAATTTTATAATTTTAATTATAAATTCACAGTAAGTTACAAAAAATATACAGGTAACTGCTGTCCATCTTTCCCTCCCTCTCCCAATGTTAACATCTATACACACCTATAGTACTTTCAACTGAAAGAAAAACACACAACCTAAAATTTGAGAGTTAAGTTTTATTTGGGCAAGTTACTGAAGACTATAGCCTGGGAGACCACCTCTCAGCTCTGAGGACCTTGTTTGGAGAGGGAAGGAAAGAGTCAGGATATATAGGAGGGTTTTTTTTTTTTTTTTCTCATGGAAAAAAACATGT
>NW_011479797.1:4512-5844 GCF_000754665.1 Bison bison bison | reverse complement strand
GAGGAATTCCCAGAAGGGGGCTGACCCTCCAGCCTCAAGTCCCAGTGGACTCTAAGGCCTGCTCCAACACCTACCTATGGCGCGTGGCAAACCCTGACAAGAGCCCCGGGCAAGACATTAAGACACGAGGTCTCCGCGCTTTACAATCTCGTAACAATCAGGAGACCTCGCCCCAGCATCCCTGGCCCCAGGCAGTGTGTGGAGGGGCGGGGCTGGAGTAAAGGCCTACCTGAAAACCAGGTCTGCTTCTTTGCACCTGTGGCCCTGCCACACCACCTCAGCAAGAGACCTCGTATAAATGCCCAGGCTCCAAACAGCAAGGGCTACCCTTTCCCCCACAGCCAGCCCAGAAATGCTTATGGCTACTGAACAACAGTTCTTGAGCTCCCCAAAAAGGCGGCTCTTGGAAGCAAAAGCAGTGAGGTCCCAAGGCCTTGAAACTGAAGGTCCTGCTCCAGAAGCTAGGAACAGTGGAGTCCCTAGAAACCTGCCAGAGTCTTCATCAGTGCTAAGCAAGGGATCTCATGAGAGTAGCCCTCCCAGGGAGGGAGCTCTGTGGCTGCAGAAAGCAGCAGCCCTCAGCAGCAGACCCAGGCCTGGCCTTTGAGGAGAAAGGCAGTGGCTCCAGAATCCCTACGCTGTTGGTTGGTCCCTGCTCTCGGCAACCCGCTGCCACCTCGGCCTCTACTTCTCTAGGCTCCCCTTTATGACATCTGCCAGGGGCCCCAGACCCAGGCTGCACACCCTGCAGACACGACTTACCTTTTCCTTATGTCTTCGGCACATTCTTCACACGGGTAAAACTTGGAAAATAAATGTATGAACTGAGCCATATCTTGCTGCTGCTCTGGGGTGGGCAGGTCGGGGTAGTAGGCAGCCAGGGTGTGGAGGACAGCCCAGCTGTTGCGGCCCAGTTCCTCGCGATCCTGAGGGCAATCCTCCCTAAACTTGCTGTCCCGCTGTGGAAGGAGGCCGACCAAGGGTCAGTTCGGTTTTCCCCGACCAGAAACCTACAAAGCTCCCTGTTTTTTTTTTTCGCCCCATCCGGAGACCCACTGACCGGAGACAGAAGTCCTGGGGCCGATCCAGCCCACACATGGCCAAGAGCCGAAAGGCTGGGCCTACCTTGGGGGCACGGTTAGGAAGCGCCGACCCCCGGGGAGGGGGCGGGCAGCCTGTCCCGGGTGCCCGAGGACAAGGTGTGGGGGCCCCCCTACGCCTGCACCTTCTGCTGCGTGCGCATCCACGACTTGAAGTCCACGCAGGCCCGGCAGGGCCGCCGCGGGGAGAACTCGGAGGCCGGAGGGTCGGACGCCGGCCCCGCGGATGGCG
>NW_011479797.1:445-2392 GCF_000754665.1 Bison bison bison | reverse complement strand
CACAAAGGCCTTTTGTCAGGCCTGGGTGGCTTCCTGACCCTTCCCTCCCTCCAGGGCTTGGGTGGAGGGGCTGGGACTGAGGCCCTCCGGCCAGAGTGTGATTGAGGGAGCAGGGGAAGGGCCATCAGAATGCCGCAGGCTGGCCGCCCCTCCCAGCTCTCAGAGCTGTGGGCTGGGGAAGGAAGAACCCCCATGCGCCAGGTTTGGATGGGCTCTCGTCTCCCCTGTAAGGCGGTGGTCCTGAGATATGGGCCCCTGGGCGCAGCGTCTGTCTGGGGATTCTAGGGCCTTCCCTTCACCGCCCCAGCTAGTTGGGGGAGGGTCACTCCTGACCTCAGAGGTTCTGTCTGCAGCACACTGATAAATCATGAATTCAGAGGTGATTCTTGGAACAGTCCTAGTCATTCCCAATTCCACCTCGCCATTCCCAATGCTAGTGACTACAGATGAACCCTCTTCATCCTGCCGCAAGCCCCTCCACCACAGTGGGACCTGTGGGGTGAGCCTGTGAGGTCTGCCTCTCCCCAGATGATGAAGAAACCCTGACAATATCTGATTAACACAAATTTCCTCCTCTGCCATTTGGGGACATTAAGAGACCTTTCCTCCAATGTGAGGATTAAGCCAAACAAAGCACTTAGAGCCTTTAATATTTTCCTGGTGACGACTGCAGTCAGCTCAGGGACAGAGCCAGGGGCACACCGGGCCACTGGGCGGCTCTGCCCAGCCTGGGCACCAGCAGGGCGTGGCGAGCCAGGAGGGGCAGCCTGCTGGTGCTCTAATGGCCCTGCCTTCCCCTCCTCCCCCCACGCTCACACTCTGGCAGGAGCCCCTCCACCGTCACTGCTTCCCCTCCTACCTGGGGAGCCCCATGCCCCTGCCTACCCAGGTGAGGGGCACGGCGAGGAAGTGGGGAAGGCCCGTCAAGTGCAGGGGAGTGCAGCCAGGACTGGGGCGCTGCTGGGGAATTCCAGCCTTCTGGGTGCCCAAGGCCTCCCCTCCTCCCTATATGGGCAGGGAGGTAGTGGGACCTGGGGTCACGCCCAGCAGACTCCCAGAAGTCCCTCACGGAGATCTGGGGAGGTCACCAGGATGGAGGGAGCCCGGCACCCGGTGTGTGTGAGCGGGGCAGCTCTGGTGCAGACAGAGAGGTTCCAGGTAGGAGCCCGTGGGACCCCTGCCAGCCCTAGAGGAGGTGGGGGAGCTCCTGGCCCAGTGCCTCCAAGACACTCCCAACCTTCCCCCAGCAGATGTTCACCTTCTCTGTGTGCTGGTCGGACGACAGCGACAGCTTCATACGCAGAAGCTGGGAGGACTTCAGGAGACTCCACGTGAGTGAACCTGGTCACCCAACTTCCCCTAGCAACCTGACCCACGAGAGACCACCCACGCCCTGCCCTCGTGCCCACTCGGGCTTTCAGCCAAGGGACCCCTGCCTGCCCTCCCAGGGGAAACTAGTGGGCCTTCAGAGACCAGTGATGACTCTTCTTGCTCTCAGAAAACCCTCAAGGAGACCTTCCCGGTGGAGGCGGGCCTGCTGCGGAGATCTGATCGAGTTCTCCCCAAGCTCCCAGGTCAGGCCAGCAGGGATCCAGGAGGGTGGGGCGGCAGCAGTGGGACGTGAGGAGCCCGGGCGGGGCTCCCACAGCTGCCCCGTCCTGCCCGCAGCCGATGCACCCTGGCTGGTGCACCGAAGCCGCACGGGCCGAGGCCTGGCCCGCCTGCAGCTGCTGGAGGCCTACCTGAGGGCACTGCTGGCGGCCGGGGAGCGTGTGTCCCGCAGCCTGGAGCTCACTGGCTTCTTCACACCACAACCTCTGGACCTGGAGCCTATGCTGCCACCTGGCAGGTGCCTGCCTGGAGGACGGGGGAGGCGTGGTGGGGAAGGGCCCACAGGCGGGTTGGCTTGGAGGCCTGATGGGCCTGTGGGAGACACCTGACACCTCT
>NW_011479797.1:0-345 GCF_000754665.1 Bison bison bison | reverse complement strand
GCGTGCAGGGCCACACCCTCCTGCCCCTGGGATCCCAGCGGGCTGCAGGAGCTGAAGCCCCCCGCCCATCCCCCTCTCGGGCATAGGCTGGTGGCTGGTGACGAACGAGGACCAACAGACGGCGTGGTTTCCAGCTCCCTACCTGGAAGAGGCGGCCCCACACCAGGGACAGGATGGGGGACAGCTCCTGGGGACAAGCGGTGAGACTGACCCTCCTCCCCACGCCCGTGCCGTCACGGGGCAGCGTCCAGCGCGTGCCGGGGGAGGGAGGCCATGAGATGGCGGGGGCGACGGTGGCCCTGCAGTGTGTGCTTGGCCCCAGAGCGAGCCAGAGCCCACTGGGCT
>NW_011479796.1:8925-9323 GCF_000754665.1 Bison bison bison | reverse complement strand
GTGAAGTTGCTCAGTCGCGCCCGACTCCTAGAGACCCCATGGACTGCAGCCTACCAGGCTCCTCCATCCATGGGATTTTCCAGGCAAGAGTACTAGAGTGGGGTGCCATCGCTTTCTCCAATGCTAAGCTAAGTCTAGTTAATTATTGGAGTTGTACTGCCCTGAGTTCATGACTACTTCATCTTCCTTTTCTTTCTTCTTTCAGTTCAGTTCAATTGCTCAGTCATGTTCGACTCTTTGGGACGCCATGGACGGCAGCACGCCAAGCCTCCCTGTCCGTCACCAACTCCCAGAGTTTACCCAAAATTATTTCCATTGAGTTGGTGATGCCATCCAACCATCTCATCCTCTGTTGTCCCCTTCTCCTCCTGCCTTCAATCTTTCCCAGCATCAGGGTC
>NW_011479796.1:3609-5475 GCF_000754665.1 Bison bison bison | reverse complement strand
GTATTTTTCTTCCATTGATTTAAAATGTATCTTGCTTTTTTCTTTAATAGTGGATGAGAGTTCTGAAGACTTTTCAAGGAGGTAGGATTTTATGAATGTTTTTAATTATATGTTTAACTAATGGAACATGGAGAAGAGAAACTAATGGTTCTTGAGTGTTCTACTCTGGGTTAGACACTGCATTATGTGCTTAACATTTGTGACCTCATACAGTCATCACAGCAGCTTTGTAAAGTAGCTGTGTCCTACTTTTACTTAATTAGGCAACTGTGGTTTCAGGAGGTTAATGATTGACCCTGGTTAAAATGAGCTGACCTGTGATTTGACAGTTGGCCTTCCTGGCTCCCATGTCCACTCCCATGGCCCTCAGCAGAGACTGAGAAGTACCCATGTAGCATATAAGTTAAAGATATAAATTAGTTCTTTGACTTGTGTACATTTTAAGTTTCGACATTGTGGGGAAACTTAAGGCCTACTTCGCATTCCAGGATGTTTGGCTCTAGGTGACTGATCACACCATCCTGGTTATCTGGATCATAAAGATCTTTTTTGTAGACTTCTGTGTATTCTTGCCACCTCATCTTAATATCTTCTGCTTCTCTTAGGTCCATACCATTTCATCCTTTATGGTGTCCGTCTTTGCATGAAATGTTCCCATGGTACCTCTAATTTTCTTCAAGAGATCTCTAGCCTTTCCTATTCTATTGTTCCCCCATTTCTTTGCATTCATCACTGAGAAAGACTTTCTTTTTTTTTAATTTTATTTTATTTTAAAACTTTACATAATTGTATTAGTTTTGCCAAATATCAAAATGAATCCGCCACAGGTATACATGTGAGAAAGACTTTCTTATCTCTCTTTGCTATTCTTTGGAACTCTGCATTTAAATGGGTATATCTTTCCATTTCTCCTTTGCCTTTTGCTTCTTTTCTTTCCTCAGGTATTTGGAAGACCTCCTCAGACAACCATTTTGCCTTTTTGTTTTTCTTTTTCTTGGGGATGGTCTTGATAACTGCCTCTTATACAATGTCACGAATCTCCATCCATAGTTCTTCAGGCACTCTGTTTATCAGATCTAATCCCTTGAATCTATTTGTGACTTCCACTATCTAATCATAAGAGTAAATACTACATGAAACTAATTTCAGAACAGAAAAACTAATTTCACAACAGAACACTTTACCTTGGTATTAAAATCTAAGACTTCATCATTTGATGTAGGCCCCAAATCAACATCAGGTTTGTTGGGAAACCTTTAAAGTAAAAGCATACAATAAAAATGAGTGAGCTCATGCCCTTGAACAAAAGAAAAAAAAAGTGAAAGTTTGTCTATATATTACATGAACTTTCTTGACATGAATAAAATTTGGCATGTTTTAAAACAGTTTTTTTTTTTTTTTTTAACTTTTAAAGATTTCTTGATGTGGACCACTTTTAAAATCTTTGCTGAATTAGTTCCAATGGTGCTTCTATTTTATGTTTTGGCTGTCTGACCCTGGGTCATGTGAGATCTTAGCTTCTCTGACCAAGTATTGGACACACACTGTCTTATTAACCATCTAACCACTGTACCCCCAGGGAAGTCTCTAAAAAAGTTTTTCATTACCTATTTTTGCATCCATCTCTCCCAACCTATGAAATATCTAGTTAACACTCATTCTTAGTTTCCATAACAGAGATTGACAGCCAATGTATCAGCAGAGCCTAAAAATAATTTTTCACTAAAATTTCTAATAGCTGAACTGAAAATCCAATTGATGGATTGAAATAGTTCTTGTTTGCCCAAACTGGAATAAACCTGATGACTTAAAACAAAGCGGAAGAATAGGCTTTTCCTTCTCCATTGTCTGTTCAAGGTTCAGAGA
>NW_011479796.1:0-258 GCF_000754665.1 Bison bison bison | reverse complement strand
AACTTAGCATATTAAAAAGCAGAGACATTACTTTCTCAACATAGGTCCGTCTAGTCAAGGTTATGGTTTTTCCAGTAGTCATGTATGGATGTGCGAGTTGGACTTTAACAATAACCCTGTGTACGAGACAGCAAAAGAGACACTGATGTATAGATCAGTCTTATGGACTTTGTGGGAGAGGGAGAGGGTGGGGAGATTTGGGAGAATAGCATTGAAACATGTATAATATCATGTATGAAACGAGTCACCAGTCCAGGT
>NW_011479795.1:18625-19136 GCF_000754665.1 Bison bison bison | reverse complement strand
CAAACCATCCCCTCACCCCCAGTCAGTGTAAAAAACTGTCTTCCATGAAGCCGGTCTCTGGTGCCAAAAAGGTTGGGGACTGCTGCCCTACACTCTCTCTCTCCTGCCTTTTTTTCCATCAGTGTCTCTCTTTGACCTTCACTTCTGCCCCCCGTTCCACTTTTAAGGACCCATGTGACTACATCAGGCCCACCTGGGAATCTTTAATTCCATCTGCAAAGTTCCTTTGGCCACTTTAGGTAATGGAGTTGGGCAGGTTGCAGGGACTACGTTAAGATAGTCTGGGGCCACTGTTCTGCCCACCACACACCTCACTAGGCTCTTCTCCTACCCCTGTGGTAAGTTCAGTTCAGTTCAGTTGCTCAGTCATGTCCAACTCTTTGTGACCCCATGGACTGCAGCACACCAGGCCTCCCTATCCATCACCAACTCCCAGAGTTTACCTAAACTCATGTCCATTGAGTCGACGAAGCCATCCAACCATCTTATCCTCTGTCGTCCCCTTCTCCTC
>NW_011479795.1:16085-17159 GCF_000754665.1 Bison bison bison | reverse complement strand
TTCATGTTAACTGTACTTGGGTCTTAGCCCTGGCCCCCTTTCTTCTCTCTCTAAACGTCCTCTGCAGGTGATCTCTTCCAGGTCCCTGGTTTTAAATAGTATCTGTATGCAACATTTCAAATTAATATCCTCTATCTTCTGTGCCCCAGGATCTTTTCTCCAATGGTCTACTTGATAGCTAGGTGTTGCACATGAATCTTCAGAATTACCAAATTTTTGTTCTCCTGTCCCCACCTCCAACCTGTTTCACACACCTCTTCCTGTCTTCCTTATGACATTATCGCCTATTTGATCATGCCAAACACTTGGGATTCATCCTGTTTTCTTCCTTCTCCTTCGGCCACTTGCTCAATCATCCCCAAACCCTGTTGTATACCAGATCCTTTCTGTCACTTCCCCTTTACTCCACAGCACAGTAACTACTGAGCCAGGCAACCCTGATTTCACCATTAAACCTGCAGCTCCCTGCAGCAGCAAAATAGATCTTTTATAAGCTTTAATTGGAAGTAACAAAGCCAAAATACTAAGAGGTTATTTCTGGAGGGTGGAAATATGGGTGGATGTTATTTTCTTCCTGGTACTTTTTTGCACTTTAAACATTTCCATAGAAAACTCAAAACAAAATGTTCCGTAAAAACAAAAATAAGACATTACCTTCTCAGAAGGGTTCCCCTCCCCTTTCCCATCCCTACATTATTATCTCTAATAGCATCCTGTTATTTCCTCTCTTGGTCTTTATCACATTTTGCAGTGGTTTACATTTTGTTTTCTAGTTTTATTGTGTCTCTCTCTCACTAGCTGTAAGGCCATGAGGGCAGTACCATATTTATTGTGTTGATTACTCTAAACCTAGCGCCCAGGCCTGTGCCTGCCACATAGTAAAGGTTTAGTTCACCCAGGTGTCCTTCGTTATCTAAATTCTCACTATCCAGTTATCCACTAAAATGACTTGCAAAAATTCCAGATTTATTACAAACCATCCAACAAACACCAGAAAGCCTGTTTAAGGTGTATGTGAGCCCAGGTAAGAGAATGTAGATTGTGTTGCAGTCCTATTTCAATGGCTGCATGATA
>NW_011479795.1:13237-15985 GCF_000754665.1 Bison bison bison | reverse complement strand
AGGCTCCTCTGTCCATGGGATTCTCCAGGCAAGAATACTGAAGTGGGTTGCCATTTCCTTCTCCAGGGGCTCTTCCTGACCCAGGGATCGAACCCTCATCTCCTGCGTCTCCTGCACTGCAGGCGGATTCTTTACCAGTAAGCCATCTGGGAAGCCCCCTGATATGGATACTTGTTTAAGTGTATACCAATGTCCAGATGTCTAGATGATCAGCATTCCTAGTTATTTAGTGAAAATGTCTTCTCAGAAAGTAGTACTCATTCAGCTTCATGTTCATCATCATTTGGAGGAAAGGAAAGAGGATCCGTGTACTGAATCTTTACAAGAAATCCCAGATCACATGCAGAAAACCATTGCTGCAGCCAAGGGAATGTGATTGTGACATCAAAGAAAGCACTGCACCCCAGAAATGCAGTGACACACCCTGTCTCATGCCACTGGGAGCTGTATAACCTTCAACAAAAACAATACAAACATGTTCATTTGTGAGCTTTCCCCACTACATGTTATCATCTATAGCTCCAAATGACGGCTCAGAGTCACAACCACTTCCAGAGTCTTACATGCCAATCAGACAGCCACCCCCCATTTCCTTGTTTGGATGTGTAGGATGTGATGCATCTACCATCCCACTCAGTCTTTCCCTCAACCCCAACCCTCAAAGGAGACTGAAGTTCCACCTCCTTCCTCTGGCCCAGCAGACTCTGCTTGGGCAACTCTTACGTTGATCACTAACCAGAACCTGAAAACTGCTCTATTATTTCATTTTATTTTTCTAAGCATAACTTTCATTCCCTATTTAAAGTATTTTGAACATATTATTTCCATTACAGTTATTTATTACATTATTTGAAAAGACCCAGATGCTGAAAAAGATTGATGGCAGAAGGAGATGACAGAGGGTGAGATGGTAGGATGGTGTCACTGATTCAATGGACATGAGTTTGAGCAAATTCTGGGAGACAGAGAAGCCTGGTGTGCTGCAGTTCATGGGGTCACAAAGAATCAGACATGACTTAGCCAATGAACAACAATAGTTATTTATGTTTCAGTTATACTCACTGAGTGTGGGAAAGATGAACTTCGTCTACTCCATAGTGTTCCTCCTGTCAGTGTTGTCCTGGACCAGCTATGTCAGTATCACCAGGAAGCTTGTTAGAAATGCTAGTTCTGGGATCTCTCTGGTGGTTCCATGGCTAAGACTCCACGTTCCCAATGCAGGGGGCCTGGGTTCAATCCCTGGTCATATAACTAGATCCCCCATGCCACAAAGAAGGCTGAAGATCCTATGTGCTGCAGGTAAGATCTGGCACAGTCAAATAAATAAATAAAAATAAATATTGAGAAAGAAATGCTAGCTCTTGGGTCCTAACCCAGACCTACTGAATCTGAAACTCTAGGTCCGAGGATCCCAGAGTCCTCAGATGATTCTGATGAGTGCCAAAGTTTGAAAAGCCCTGCTATACACTGGAGTATTATACACACAAAAAATCAGATAGTCGGTGTTTTGATGTTTTTACATTATGTAGGAATCCCTGTTGGATGCTTATAGAGGGCTTTAGGAGTATTTTAGTGATATTTAGGAAAATTGGTTGTAGATTTTGGATGGGCTGGGGATACATTTTTTTTTTTTCATTTAAAATAACAGACTATCAGCTTCCTTTATCTGAAAAATTTGCTATCCAACATGCTTTCAGGGATGGATTAGATACAGATAGCAAGGGAGGTCTGCATTCAGAAAAGGAATATTGAGAGTTTGAGAGGCATATGCCAAGAATTCCTTCACAGCGTTTAGAGCCTGTCTGGGTGAAAGGCTGCCCCCTTCTTGCCTCCGCTAGTAAGTGCCTCGGGATAGAACATACACATGGGCCAAAATAGAGAACGCATAAGGCAGTGGTAATAAATACTTGGGGAAATACGTGACAATTGTTTTAGGATTTTAGGGAAAAAAGGAGTTCAAGGAAACACTGAGGGAAAACTCAAGGCTATATGGAATGTCAGCTTGAATTCTCACCCCAAAAAGTAATGATGGAGAGAGAAAGGCAGTTTGCAACCAGAAACGATGCGAACCAGATTCTTCAAATAACTCATTTCTGCCAGTCACTGTCAACCATAGCTAGTCAAGGTCAGGTCTAAGAGAAAACTCTCTTCCTAGTGGAGCACCACTTGTCAATTTTCCAATGGCAGATGACCTTAACCAAATCTACACTCAAGCCTTGCCATTTCTCCCAACAGACACACAGCCATTTACTGGTTATGTAAAGTTCAAAAGGAGCCAAACAGCAGAGTCTGATCCAAGAAGAGAGTTTTTTGTGGAGACAGGTGATCCGGAAAATCAGCTTTACCCTTCTGTTGCAAAGATACATAGTTCAACACATACAAATATTTCTCTTAACTCTGGGAAAATCTCTGTCAGAAAAACTTAAAAATGCCTATCCAGTCTAGGTAAACTACATCTGGTCTGAATACTCATGAAAGGACCCAGGAAATGAAACACCGAATGGAGGTATACAGAGAATTTCAGCAAGAATAATGCTTTTAATTGGGCATTTATAAACCATGGTCAGGGCATTTATTTCATGACCAAATGTGTGGCCTTAAATGGTTTTAGAATTCACTCAGCATAGACTGAGTTATTGGAGGAAATCAACAGTAACTTTAAAGCAAAGATTGTACTATTCAGCAAAGCTTGACTGCATCAATGCCTGTGAAGAATGAAGTGCAACACTCTTTGTGTATCTCTACCTG
>NW_011479795.1:10739-12448 GCF_000754665.1 Bison bison bison | reverse complement strand
GGTCAAGATGTTTTAAAGGATCTGCTACCTAGTAGAGAAGGGGGAGGTAGTCATTGAACAAAACAAACAAACAGACTCCTCAACAAACCAGTGCCGTCTATTTAGAGGGTAAGGGAAGGCTTCTTGTGGGAAGCGGTACCTTAGTGCAGCTTACTGATAATTATGGTGGGGTTGGGTGGTTTAGTGTCATTGCTGAGGCACCAGAAACCATAAATGACTTTGTCAGCCATATTTAAGAGTATGGGCAATTTTTAGATCATGATTTCTGTAAGAGCTAGGCTACAATTTATCCTCCTCAATGAACCCATTGTGGAGTTAAGTGCAGAACAAGCAGGTAGCAAATGTTAGAGATGTCTTTGCTCCCAAATTGAATCCTAACATTTAGTTTTTTCATGGGTGAAATTTTACTCCCTTACTAATTTTTTTTAGGGTTCAAGGAAGGCTATCTGAGATCTTTGCAAACTGGACATTAATTTGAAAAATAAAGTGGATGGCTTACTAACAGAGACTTCATAAACATTTGTCATATGAATGAAAGCATGAATAAATAGAAGGCTGTTTTAATAGTGCCACTAAGCCAAATCCATCTCTTGGTTTTACAAACATGAGTGGAGAAATCTCCATTATTTTGATTTTGATTTATGCCTGCAACACTGTGCTTATCGAAGCATGGCTCACATGCTCCAATAATTCATGCAGTTCATAAGAGATTAATAAACTATATCATATCAATGTCACTATAAGTTTGCATAATTGTATTGAATTTCTTCTTCTCACTAGGCCTGATATTCATAATTTCATCAGATTTGATACACTATTGATCTTCACAGCCTGGTTTGTGAAATTACCTCATCCTCTAAACAAATATTAATGAGCAATCCTTATCCCTTGAACCTGGAAGCATTGCTCAAACCCACAAAAACTAAAAATAGAGATCTGGCCTTTTAAGTACCATGAGCACCAGATGCAAGAAGGGAAGAAAACATTAGGCCCACGGCTGAGAAATTTTATATACATTTAAAAATAAAAACTGGAAAGGAGAAAATGTCAGAAGAGTGATTATTACACAAAGTTCCATATGCGAGTTATTTATGGTGCTACCTCTAAAACTCCTGACCCTGGAATCAATTTCTAAATCAATTGGATACCAATCTTATCCCAGAGTGCAGTCCATACATTCTCATTCAGAACCAGCTGGTATCTTTCCATTGTTCTCCCATCATCCTCCTGTAGATTATATTTCTGGATGTGGAAAAAGGAAGAAGGGAATTGTCCTTTCTCATTTGCCTTCTGCTCAGGACAGTTTTTAAGAGACACTTATCAACCCCATGGTTCAAACCAGTTACCCATATAAATTATTTGTGATTTTTTTCTTTTTTAAAAACTGTCTACTATGGAGACACTTAAACTATGTACCAAGCAGAACACTATAATAAACTCCCATGTACCCAGCCACTTAGTGTACCACTCCCAACTTGTGGCTGATCTTATTTTATGTATATATCTATCAGATCTCCCCTCCCATAAGAATTTGAAGTAAATGCCACTTCATTTATAAATATTTCAGAATGTAAAGGGCTCTTATCCTTGGATACAAAATTCACCACCCTTCTTTTCAATTCTCTCAGATGGTGATAACAGAAAGTTACCTGGTGGTGCTATTTAGGGAGTCTTCTCTTTGCAAGCTGCTTTGAAGGTATATATCTTGT
>NW_011479795.1:7365-10639 GCF_000754665.1 Bison bison bison | reverse complement strand
AGGACCCAAATGTCTTTCATTAACTGTAAGTTTTTGCTTATTTTTTCCCCTAGGTATATTATTTCTACTATTGATTTCTGGTTTAAGCCACTGTAGTCAGAGAGTTTACTCTGTATGATTTCCACCCTTGATTTATTAAGACTTGTTTATGCCCTAGAATATAGATATATTTTGGTTAACATTCCATGAGATTTCCACAGATGTTCTGCAAATGTCAATTGGGTCATATTGGTTAATGGTGTGTTTAAATTATTTATATCTCTATTATTTTTTTCCTACTTGTTCTAGCAACTAATGTGAGAGAATTTTAAATTTATGCAACTAAGATTGTCCATCTATCTCTACTTTTAGTTCTGTTAAGTTTTCCTTTATATATTTTGGAACTATGTTATTAGAAGTTCATTCAGTTTTAAGGCCATTATGCTTTTCTGCTGAGTTGATTCTTACTAATATCATTATGGACCATCCTCTTTACTTCTGTTTATACTTTTTCCTTAGAGTCTACTTTGTCTGGAATTAATGTAGCCAGAGATTTTTTCTTTTCAGTTATCTCTCATCCTTTTATTTTCAATTTTGCTGTGCCCTGATATTTAAAGTTTATCTTTTATAGAGCATATAATTGGGTGTTGGATTTTTCATCTGGGCTGTCCTTGTCTTTTCATTCTAGTGTTTAGTCCATTTACATTTAATGTAATTACAATACAGTTGGGTTTATGTCTACCAAGTTGATTCTATTCCCCAGCCTCCTTCACTGCCCCTAAACTCAGCAAAAGGCCTGTTGGAGAAAACTGGATATATGTTTTGGGCTCCCTTTGATTCCAGTCAGTTGTGTGAGCCCACACAACTGTTAAAAGCTTCCCTCGTTGATTTTTATCCCTACACTGTCTCTCTGCATACAGTAGGCCTGATTCTCAGTCCTTGTCCATACTTGGCGAATGCCCCCTGGGAAGAAAGCAGGTGCTGATTTCTGCTCATTTAGGAATGGTTCTTCCCTCTTTGGAATTTTATTAAATGAAAAAAAGAAGGAACAGAAAATAAATGAAATGTGGGGCAATTTAAACTAGTCTAAATTTCCATATATTCTATACCTATATTCACTAATTGTTTGACATCCTGCCACATGTGCTTAATCTTTACCCCATCCCTTCTCAACACACAGAAGTTTTACTTTGTTTTCTTTTTGCAAACAATGAAATAATGTGCATATATCATGGCATGTTACCTGTAAATGCTTCAGAATGTATCTGCTAAAAACAGACATTCTCTTACATATCCACAAGACCACTGCCACACCCAAGAAATGCAATGTTGCTCCAGTAATATTATCTAATATACATTTCATATTCAAACTTCTCCAATTGTCCTTGAAACATAGTTGTATCTTTTTAAGAAAATCTAGGAACAAGTCTGCTGCTGCTGCTGCTGCTGCTGCTACTGAATCACTTCAGTCATGTCTGACTCTTTTGCAACCCTATGGACCACAGCCCGCCAGGCCTCTCTGTCCATGGGATTTTCCAGGCAAGAATACTGGAGTGGGTAGCCATTCCCTTCTCCAGGGAAACTTCCAAACCCAGAGATCAAACCTGTGTCTCTTAGGTCTCCTGCATTGTCAGGTAGGTTCTTTACCACTAGTGCCATGTGGGAAGCCCCAGGATCAAGTCTAGAATCACAAATTACATGTGGCTATCATATTTTTTTTAGTCTCCTTTAATCAAGAACAATCTCTCCATCTTTATTTTTCATGACTATTGAAATTTTGGATTTGTCTAAATATTTCCTCACTATTAGATATTGGTTAAACATTTTTGACAAGAATTCTACATATTTCTACTGTGTCCTTCCACTGAATCATATCAGGAGGAAGATGGTATCAGTTTGTCCCATTACTGGAGATGCTAAGTTTGATCATTTGTTTAAGGGGTGGGGGTCCACCATATCTCTCTAGGGCAAATATATCTTTTTCCCCTTTGAAATTAATAAGTAATCTGGGAGGTGATACTTTGAGATTATATGAATATTCAGTTACCCACTAACCTTTCACCCATTGGTTTTAGTATTCATTGGTATGTTTTTTTTTTTTTTGCCTGAACCAGTCATTATGTTGTTGGTTGTGAAATGGTGATTTTCAAATTCTATCATTCCTTCTATATGTCTAAACTGACATTATTTTGTAAAGAAGTTTTCCTCATCCCACCTTTATCCTTGACTGTGGACTCACTGATTTCCTTTTGTTGTAATTCATTACTATCATTACTCATTGTGATCCTCAAGTTATCCCAAATTCAGCCAGTGGGAGTCCCTTCCAGCCAGCCCCATTGTCCTTTGGATGTGTCTCCATTGCTTGATCACTTCCCTGCTTTCTGAACGAGAAGATGCTCCAGGCTCACTTTATACCTGCCCCATGCCTGGAATCAGTCATTTCTCCAAAGAGAGCAGTAGTCTTCATAGTGGTGTCCAGCAGTCAGCAGTACACAGGGTATCAAAGCCCAGGGGAAGCACTAATGGTGTCTCTGTGGTTCCAGCTCTGAGGTGTGATATGAAGCATTTTCCTGGCTGCACAGCCTCCCAAACCTTATTTTCTGGCCCTACGGAGGATTTTATGAGCCACATGACACGAGTTAATCATTCCTTGTGCATTTAAGTAAGCCAGAGTGTCTGCTGCTTGCAGCCAAAAACTTTGATTGATATAAGCACCAAATGATTCACATAATAAGCCTGAACTCCCTGTTCTCTGGGTGGCAGTAGATAATCCAGAGCCTGTGTAAAAGTGTGATGTGATAATGGCTCATAAGAGCAGACTCGATAAAAATGAATTTAATAGCACTTTTCAGTTCCATGGTACTTTAAGCATCATCTTTAATACCCTTGACATGTTTGAGAGATGTATTATTTTACTCACTTGAAAGATGGGAATTTGAAATAAATGTTATAAGAATACATATTATAACTGAACCATGTGAAGACAAAGATGTACTGAAAACAAGTTTAAAAAAATATACCCAAATAAATTTTTTGGAAATCACTTCAAAAAGTCAAATCAATGAGAGCATCCAAACGTTAGTATCTAAAGCTAGAAGTATCTTAAATTCAAGACAAACATTCTATCTCAGTAATTTACAGTCATTTATCTCTGGAGTTTTACACTGAATTCATGAGGAAACTCCAATAATAATTATAAGTGTTGTACTGAAAGAGGGATGGTATGGGGAGGGAGGTGGGAGGGGGGTTCAGGATGGGGAACATGTGTATACCCATGGCAGATTCATGTTGATAT
>NW_011479795.1:4221-5985 GCF_000754665.1 Bison bison bison | reverse complement strand
GTCCATGGAATTTTCCAGGCAAGAATACTGGAATGGGTTGCCATTTCCTTCTCCAGGAGATCTTCCCGACCCAGGGATTGAATCTGCATCCATGGCGTCTCCTGCATTGCAGGTGGATTCTTTACCAACTGAGCCACCAGGGCTTACTGTGATCCAAAGTTTCTCTGAGTCATTCTTTCTTGACTTTCTAAAAAGTGTGTGTTGTTGGACTGTGATTGATGGACATTTCTATTGTTTATTTTTGAGGGCAAATATTCTTAAAACACATTTTAATAAGGCAATCATCATCATTAGTTCAGGGACTAAATTTTATTCATCCCGGGACCATGTGTGCAGGGAGGCAGGGGGAAAAGATGTCCTCTATTTAGCTTGTGCTGCATGGTAAATATAAAATGTTCCTCAGTATTGTCACTGATGCCTCTGAGATTCCTTTCACCAACTCACCACCCCTGCTGTGCTTTTTATTTCCATATTTTTCTGTTACCTAGCACTTACTATAATTTATCCTGATGAAGGGCTTCGAACCTCATCAGAAACCTCCTTTATTAGGTAAACTGCTTGTGTTTACCCTTTGAAATATTCCACATACTTTCCCTAAGCTATGTTTTTTCTTATGATCCTATTTTTCTTTAAAGAGACAAGCCCCACAGCAGTGAGTTATGAAAAGTACCAGAAGGAAAAGGAGGCTTTGGCCGCCAAAATCTTGAATGATTCCTTATTCAGTTGGTTGAGAAACATTAAGAGATAGGGGGAAATGGTAGAGAAACAAGTTCCCATCACCTTAAGGGAGCTGTCCCCCCTCTACCGCTAGCATGTGAGGGGCTAGTGGGAGAGGTGCTGAGGCGGCTGGAGGCAGGGACTTCAGTGACACACTGGATGGAGCAGGTGGAAAGCCTAGGACTCAGCACAGGACAAATGGAACATCAGAAACCCCTCCTAAGAGAAGTTCAGGGAGGAAAAGTCATTTGTAAGACTTTGCCCCTATTCAGCCATCAAAGAGTAGGATAAGGCTCTAAATTGCCAAGGAGAAAAGAATATACAACCATCAAACACTGGAAAGTGGGGAGAGGTGAGGGGTGGTGGGAAAGTATGAATTTCCTCATTGTTTGTAGCAAAGAGTCAGTACTGTCTAAACTGGGAGTTTCAACATTCCAACTCCAACCCCTTAACAACAGTTTAGAATCTTTTTTCCCCCTTAAACTCAAGAATGTCTTAGAAAATACTAGCCTGTGATGAAGAAAAATCATTAGGAGTTCTTCAGTTTCACATCAATTTCTTATTTTATGTGATATTCACATGAAATTAAAAACATTTAAAAGAAAATAGCACTTAGCTATTTTATTCTTACTTTAATTAAGAAATAGCATTTCTAAAAAGCTTCCCTTTCTGTATCTGTCATTATCTACTTATCTATCTTTTTGTATGAGCCCAGGTAGTTGGCTGGAACTCCCCTAATGTCAGCGATAAATGCTTCTGGATGGTGTTTGGTGGGTGACTGTTCACTTCTTTAACTTTGTACTTTTTTTTAAACTATTGGAATTCTTCAAAATAAGCATGCATTATGTTCACAGAAAGACTAATTTTTAAGATTAATTAATTTATTTTAATTGGGGGCTAATTACTCTAGCCCCAGCAAGACAGTAGGCACTGGAGTGGCGACTACGCAGCACTGGAGTTAATTTGAGGAGATACCCCATGTCCAAGGGCAAAGAAGAAGCCCCAGCAAGATGGTAGGAGGGGCAAAATTGCATTTAGAATCAAACC
>NW_011479795.1:3828-4121 GCF_000754665.1 Bison bison bison | reverse complement strand
CACAAACAGAACCTTGAGTGCACCAGGACCCAGGAGAAAGGGGCAGTGACCCCACAAGAAACTGACCCAGACTTGCCCATGAGTGTCCAGGAGTCTCCCGTGGAGGTGTGGGTCGGTGGTGGCCTGCTGCAGGGTTGGGGGCACTGAGTATAGCAGTGTGTACATGGGACATTTTGAAGGAGGTCACCATTACCCTCATTACCTCCACCATAGTTTGGCCTCAGGTCAAATAACAGGGAGGGAACACAGCCCTGCCCATCAACAGAAAATTGGATTAAAGATTTACTGAGCAT
>NW_011479795.1:0-429 GCF_000754665.1 Bison bison bison | reverse complement strand
ATCGCAGTCAATCTGATTGGCATGAAATGGTACCTCATTGTGGTTTTGATTTGCATTTCTCTGATAATGAGTGATGTTGAGCATCTTTTCATGTGTTTTTTAGCCTTCTGTATGTATTCTTTGGAGAAATGTCTGTTTAGTTCTTTGGCCCCTTTCTTGATTGACTGGGTTGTTTATTTTTCTAGTATTGAGCTGCATGAGCTGCTTGTATATTTTTGAGATTAATTCTTTGTCATTTGCTTCATTTGCTATTATTTTCTCCCATTCTGAAGGCTGTCTTTTCACACTGCTTATAGTTTCCTTCGTTGTGCAAGAGTTTTTAAGTTTAATTAGGTCCCATTTGTTTATTTTTGCTTTTATTTCCATTACTCTGGGAGGTGGGTCATAGAGGATCTTGCTGCGAATTATGTCAGAGAGTGTTCTGCCTAT
>NW_011479794.1:9104-11030 GCF_000754665.1 Bison bison bison | reverse complement strand
CGGCTGCAAGTTACAGGGAAGAATGACAAGGAACTTTATGAATTGGAGCTGTAAGTTAACTCTTTGACAGAGAGAGCGAGATGGTGGTGGGGGACAGCCCCCAGTGACATCAGAGTTGAGAGCACAAAGCAATAAAGTAGGCAGACTCTGGTTATTTTGGGGGGGGGAGATGCTCGAGAATTTCCGGGTGGATTCCTGGGGCTCGGTCCCGCATTTGCGTATGCCGAGCCTCCTTCCTCATGACCTTTGTCCAGAGTGGAATGCCTCACCGGCTCCGGGCACATGGTCAGTGCATGCTCAGTCACGATATCAGTGCATGATTAGCCACGTGATCACTGACTGCACAGTCACGTGATCGGCACCTCTCAGTCACCTGATCACCGTATGATAAACACGTGATCAGTGAACGATCAGCCAGGTGATCACTGCATGCACAGTCAGGTGGTCAGTTCCTGATCAGCCACGGGATCAGTGCGTGCACAGTCCCATGATCAGCGCCTGTCAGTCACTGATCACTGCCTGATAAAACATGGGATCAGTGCATGATGAGCCACGTGATCAGTGCCCGATCAGCCAGGTCATCAGTGCATGCTCAGTCACATGATCTGTACTTGATAAGCCACGTGATCAGTGCCTGCTAGTCACGTGATCAGGGCCTGCTGAGCTGTGTGATTCCTGTTGTCTCATCTGCTTGACAATTGCCAGCTGAGCTGCGTGATTCCTGCCTGGTCACCTGCTTGATTATTGCCAGTTGAGCAGCATGATTCGTCACTGCTCAGCTCCCTGCTTATAGCCTGCTGATTGCGTGGTTCGTGCCTGCTCAGCTCTTTGAGTATTGCCTCCTGAGATCCCTGTTGGGGCGCCACCTGCTGGGGACCAGCCCCAGCTGATCCAGGGTATTCGAAGGAGAGATGGCCTAGGCAACTATTTATATGCTCATCAGAGATATCAAGAATAATAGTATGAGGATAGCTCAGTAGGAAAATTCGGTGGAGAAAAGAGACTGAGTAGCTTGGTTTACGCGGGAGACCAATCAAACTTCAAGACAAGAAGTTTGCACCACTTACGTAGGCCGCAGGCGCCCTCTCGAAGAGCGGAAAGTGCCTCACCCTAGACACCTTCTCGAGTGGGTCTTAGAAGCACAGGCATAATTAGGAAGCGTGGTGGGTTCCGCGCTCCAGATGGAGACTCGGCTGGAAGTTACAGGGAAGAATGACAACGAACTTTATGAATTGGAGCTGTAAGTTAACTGTTTGACAGAGAGAGCGAGATGGTGGTGGGGGACAGCCCCCAGTGAAATCAGAGGTGAGAGCACAAAGCAATAAAGTAGGCAGACTCTGGTTATTTTGGGGGGCGGGAGATGCTCGAGAATTTCCGGGTGGATTCCTGGGGCTCGGTCCCGCATTTGCGTATGCCGAGCCTCCTTCCTCATGACCTTTGTCCAGAGTGGAATGCCTCACCGGCTCCGGGCACATGGTCAGTGCATGCTCAGTCACGATATCAGTGCTCGATCAGCCATGTGATCACTGACTGCACAGTCACGTGATCAGCGCCTCTCAGTCACGTGATCACCGTATGATAAACACGTGATCAGTGAACGATCAGCCACGTGATCACTGCATGCCCAGTCAGGTGGTCAGTTCCTGATCAGCCACGGGATCAGTGCGTGCACAGTCCCATGATCAGCGCCTGTCAGTCACTGATCACTGCCTGATAAACACGTGAACAGTGCATGATGAGCCACGTGATCAGTGCCCGATCAGCCAGGTCATCAGTGCATGCGCAGTCACCTGATCAGTGCATGCTCAGTCACGTGATCTGTACTTGATCAGCCGCGTGATCAGTGCCTGCAGAGTCACGTGATCAGGGCCTGCTGAGCTGCGTGATTCCTGTCGCTCATCTGCTTGACAATTGCCAGCTGAGCTG
>NW_011479794.1:4855-6530 GCF_000754665.1 Bison bison bison | reverse complement strand
TGCCTACTCAGCTCTTTGTTCATTGCCTCCAGAGGCACATGATCAGTGTATGATAGCAAACATGATCAGCCCATGATCAGTCACATGATCAGCGCCATTAAGTCCGTGATCACTACATGATAGTCATGTGATCAGTCCATGCTCAGTCACAGTATCAGTGCATGATCAGTCACCTAATCAGTGCATGATCAGTCATGTGGTCATTGAAGAATTCGACACATGATCAGTGAATGATAGCCACAGATCAGTGAATGATAGCCACCTGATCATTGCATGATAGCCACGTGATCATTGCATGATCAGTCACGTGATCAGTGAATGATCAATCACGTGATCAGTGCATGATCATCCACGTGATCAGTGAATGATAGCCACCTGATAAGTGCATGAAGGCCACGTGACCAGTACATGATCAGTAACGTGATCAGTGCATGATCATTTACGTGATCAGTGCATGCGCAGTCACGTGATCAGTGAATGATAGCCACGTGATCTGTGCATGACCAGGCAGGTGATCAGTGTATGATAAGCCACGAGATCAGTGCATGATAGCAACGTGTTCAGTGCATGATTAGCCACGGGATCAGTGCATGATAGTCACGTGATTAGTGCATGATCATTCACATGATCAATGCATGATCAGCCACGAGACCTGTGAATGATAGCCACCTTATCATTGCATGATAGCCACGTGATCAGTCATGATCAGTCACGTGATCAGTGCATGATCATTTACGTTATCAGTGCATGATCATTCACGTGACCAGTACATGGTAGCTATGTGATCATTGCATGATCAGCCCCGTGATCAGTACATGATAGCCACGTGATCAGTGCATGATCAGTTACGTAAGCAGTGTATGATCAGCCAGGTGATCAGTGCATGTGAGCCACGTGATCAGTGCATGATCAGTCACGTGATATGTGTTTGATCAGCCACGTGGTCAGTGCATGATATCCACGTGATCAGTGCATGATACCTACGTGATCAGTTCATGATTAGTCACATTATCTGTGCATGACAGGCACGTAATCAGTGCATGATATCCATGTGATCAGTTTATGATCAGCCACGTGATCAGTGCATGATAGCCACGTGATTAGTGCATGATCAGTTAGGTAAGCAGTGTATGATCAAACACATGATCAGTGCATGTTAGCCCGTGATCAGTGCATGATCAGTCACGTGATAGGTGTATGATCAGCCTCGGGATTAGTGCGTGATATCCACGTGATCAGTGCATGATCAGTTACATGACAAGTACATAGTACCTACGTGATCATTGCATGATCAGCCACTTGAGCAGTGCATGATAGCCACGGGAACAGTGGGTGATCAGTCACGTGAACAGTGCATGGTCAGTCACATAATCAGTGCATGATCAATTAAGTGATCAGTGCATGATCACTCACGTGACTAGTACATGGTAGCTACCTGATCATTGCATGATCAGCCAGGTGAGCAGTGCATTATAGCCACGAGATCAGTGCATGATCAGCCACGTGACCAGTGAATGATAGACACCTGATCAGTGCATGACAGCCAGGTGATCATTGCATGATCAGTCACATAATCAGTGCATGATCAGTCACGTGATCATTGCATAATTCGACACATGATCAGTGAATGATAGCCACCAGATCAGTGAATGATAGCCACCTGATCATTACATGA
>NW_011479794.1:0-958 GCF_000754665.1 Bison bison bison | reverse complement strand
GCCTCTCATCTGCTTGACAATTGCCAGCTGTGCTGCATAATTCCTGCCTGCTCATCTACTTGACTATTGCCAGCTGAGCAGCATGATTCCTCCCAGCTGAGTTCCATGATTACTGCCTGCTGACTGATTCCTGCCTACTCAGCTCTTTGTTCATTGCCTCCAGAGGCACATGATCAGTGTATGATAGCTAACATGATCAGCGCATGATCAGTCACATGATCAGCACCATTAAGTCACTTGATCACTACATGAGAGTCATGGGATCAGTCCAGGCTCAGTCACGGTATCAGTGCATGATCAGCCACGTGATCAATGCATGATAAGCCAGGTGATCAGTGAATGATCAATTACGTGATCAGTGCGTGATGAGTCACGTGACCAGGAAAGGGTAGCTACGTGATCATTGCATGATCAGCCACGTAATCTGTGCATGATAACCACGTGATCAGTGCATGATTAGTCACGTGATCTGTGTGTGACCAGGCACGTGATCAGTGTATGTTCAGCCAGTTGATCAGTGCATGATAGCCACGTGATCACTGCATGATCTGTCACATGATCAGTGTATGATCATCCACGTGATCAGTGGATGGGCAGTCATGTGATTAGTGCATGATGTAGACGTGATCAGTGCATGATCAGTCTCGTGATCAGTGTATGATCAGCCAAGTAATCTGTGCATGACCAGGCACGTGATCAGTGTATGATCAGCCACGTGATCTGTGCATGACCAGGCACGTGATCAGTGTATGATCAGCCACGTTATCAGTGCATGATCAGTCAGGTGACCAGTACATTGTATCTACGTGATCATTTCATGATGAACCATGTGAGCAGTGCATTGTAGCCACATGATCATTGCATGATCACTTCCGTGAGCAGTGTATGGTCAGCCTCGTGATCAGTGCATGATAGCCACGTGATCAGTGCAGGATCAGTCAGGTGATAATTGTATGAT
>NW_011479793.1:18554-20153 GCF_000754665.1 Bison bison bison | reverse complement strand
ACTCCAGTACTCTTGCCTGGAAAATCCCATGGACGGAGGAGCCTGGTAGGCCGCAGTCCATGGGGTCGCTAAGAGTCAGGCATGACTGAGCAACTTCATTTTCACTTTTCTCTTTCATGCATTGGAGAAGGAAATGGCAACCCACTCCAATATTCTTGCCTGGAGAATCCCAGGGATGGGGGAGCCTGGTGGGTTTCCATCTTTGGGATCGCACAGAATCGGACATGACTGAAATGACTTAGCAGCAGCAGCAGCAGAGTTATGGGGAGCATGTGAGTCAGTGAATGTAACACATGTGGTGGATAGCATGAACATACGAATGTATCCATTTCCTTTCTTCTTTAAGGCATGTTTATGGCAAAAGGAGAAGTTATAATTGGGTTCTTAAAACTCTTTTTATTAAGTAAGAGATGCACTGACATTATTCAGAAACTCTCTGTGGGACAGAAATGTGTTCCAGGAATGAATGGGCACTCCATATCTGGGAGAGTATTTCCCCTCTTAGTACTGATGACCTGGTTATCTTGAGCACTCAGCTCTTCAGTGTCTGCTCATTCTCCTTGTAGACCTCATCCACAAGGTAATACTCCCCAACCTGAACCTCCAGACCAGAGTTCTCTTCTCAATGTGCCAGATCCTTATAGCCAATGAATTAGCAGACTTGTTCACCTGGATATTCCAACTCAAATTCAACACGACTAAAGCCGAACCTATCATCTTTTCCCCAACTTCATTCCCCAAAGCAGATTCTTCCTTCTGAGTTAACGGTACTAACTCTGTAAATGGCGGTTCATCTACAGAGTTGATAAAGCCAGAAACCCAAGGGTCCTCCATGACCTCTCTCCCTTATCTTCTATATCCAATTCACCAGCAAGGACTGTCAATTCCACCTCTAAAATATAACTGAAATCTGTTCATTTTTGTCTACTTTGATGGTCTTAGTTCAGGACTTCCTCATCTCTCCCCTAGAATGTTGCTACAGCTTCCCAAATGGTCTGCCATCTTCTAATCTAACTTTATTTTCTCCTGGCATTCTGCCTCAGGGTTTTCGTACATATCTTTGTTTTCCTGGTTAGCTCCTATTTATCATTCAGGCTCCAACCAAGACATTAGCTCTCATGATTACCCTTCCTCCACAGAATGGACTAGGTGGCCTGTTTGTGTCCTTACTCCCCAAAAGATTGACCTCCTTGAAAACAGGGCCTGTGTCTTACTTTCCATTGAGTCACTTGTGGTAACTACAGTTCCTCATATATAGTGGGTGCTCAGTATTTTCTGAATGGAGAAATGAATGAATGAATACACACACCAAGAAGCCAGTGGCTCAGGTATATCAACATCTTCTTTGGAAGTCTGGATGGCTACACTAGAGTATAATTAAGAGCCATCTGATCACAGAACTACAGAAGAAGACTTGCACCAGACTTAGGAAATGATCCAGTTGAGGATGGAGAAGTTGAAGCTCTCAGAAAGGGAAAGGGACCAACTCAAGTTCAGAGTTTACATAGCAAGACCAGAGACAAGGAACCCAGTGAGGAGGTTGGATTCACTGGGAGAGAAATAATGATGACCTGAACTAGCAAGACAAATTTAAGAGAT
>NW_011479793.1:13752-15847 GCF_000754665.1 Bison bison bison | reverse complement strand
TTTTCTTTTGTGATAATAATATAATTGGGATGGTCAAGAACCCCCAAATCCAATGGAAATATGACCAATAGTTGGCCACAAAAATTAAAAAAAATAACCAAACACCTCTGTAACCATTACAAATGGTTGAATGAGCCCCCATAACCCTTCAAATATACATGCAGATTATACAGAGCCCCACCGTATGATAAAGTATGTGGTAAGTTTCCAGACCACATGAGGAAATAGATACAGCTCTATCTACTTAGGATGAATTTAACTTAAAACCATGAATTTTTCCATGCATTGGAAAAATATGAAATAATTAACCATAATTTAGTTTTCCATCTTAGAATTTGAAGGGCAACTTCTGTATGATTTGATGGCACAGGTCTCTAGTACACAGAAAATTCACCTGCTTAAAGCAGAATCATAAGATTAAGGTTTTATTCCCTGCTCTCACTTTCTAACTGTATGACCTTGAGAAAGTCAATTCATCTCTCAGCCTTAGTTTTCTCATCAGAAAAATGGGCCTATTTGCCCTACCTATTTCTTGAATTGCTTTGAGCATCAGTGGAGACAATGTATGTGAAAATGGGCTGAGGGTTCATTCCATTGACTAAGCTTTGTTTTGGGGGCAAAAAACCCTAGTAACTAGACTCCCAATTTTAAAAAATCCATTTGCTGGGCTCATAGAGCAATAAGCTCTTAAAGAAATAAAAGCTCATGAGGAGGAGATTTCAGTAGGGAAAAAATGGAATGAAACAAGGAGCAGAATGTAAAGCTGTGAAAGGTAGGAGCAAACTGACTGTCCACACAGGGCTGTCGTTATAGTGTAGAAAGGATGTGAACCTACTCTATTATCCTATTATTGTAGTTGAAAAATATGTAGTTTATTTTAAAAGACATGGTTTAATTACAACCTGGAGCTAGTCTTTTTCATTTTTTTTCTAGCAAAACATAGCCATGGTTTTATAATTAAAAAATCAAAGTGAAACAGGCCTTGCCAGAAATTCACTTTATAGAAAATTTTCTGTAGTGTATCTCAGTTCAGTTCAGTTCAGTCACTCAGTCGTGTCCAATTTTTTGTGACCCCATGAACCACAGCAGGCCAGGACTCCCTGTCATCACCAGCTCCAGAGTTTACCCATACTCATGTCCATTGAGTCGGTGATGCCATCCAACCATCTAACCCTCTGTCGTCCCCTTCTCCTTCTGCCCTAAATCTTTCCCAGCATCAGAGTCTTTTCAAATGAGTCAGCTCTTCACATCAGGCGGCCAAAGTACTGGAGTTTCACCTTCAACATCAGTCCTTCCAATGAACACCCAGGACTGATCTCCTTTAGGATGCACTGGTTGGATCTCCTTGCAGTCCAAGGGACTCTCAAGAGTCTTCTCCAACACCACAGTTCAAAAGCATCAGTTCGTCGGCAATCATTTTCTTTATAGTCCAAACCTCACATCCAAACATGACCTTTGGAAAAACCATAGCCTTGACTAGACGGACCTTTGTTGACAAAGTAATGTCTCTGCTTTTTAATATGCTGTCTAGGTTGGTTATAACTTTCCTTCCAAGGAGTAAGCATCTTTTAATTTCATGGCTGCAATAAATCACCATCTGCAGTGATTTTGGAGCACCCCCAAAATAAAGTCAGCCACTGTTTCTAATGTTTCCCCATCTATTTGCCATGAAGTGATGGGACAGGCTGCCATGATCGTAGTTTTCTTAATGTTGACCTTTAAGCCAACTTTTTCACACTCCACTTTCACTTTCATCAAGAGGCTCTTTAGTTCTTCTTCACTTTCTGCCATAAGGGTGGTGTCATCTGCATATTTCGGGTTATTGATGTTCCTCCCGAGAATCTTGATTCTAGCTGGTGCTTCCTCCAGCCCAGAGTTTTCTCATGATGTACTCTGCATATAAGTTAAATAAGCAGGTTGACAATATACAGCCTTAACATACTCCTTTTCCTATTTGGAGCCAGTCTGTTGTTCCATGTCCAGTTCTAACTGTTGCTTCCTGACTGCATACAGGTTTCTCAAGAGGCAGGTCAGGTGGTCTGGTATTCCCATCTCTTTCAGAATTTTCCACAGTTTATTGTGATCTACACAGTCA
>NW_011479793.1:9068-11184 GCF_000754665.1 Bison bison bison | reverse complement strand
CTTGCTGGTACTCTGGCATAGCCTCCCCTACACCTCTCAGTCAGCCATGGATTTGAATTCAAGAAGATGCGATGTCTTACAACTCACCCTGCCAGCTGTATGCAATAGCTCTTGTAGACAAGCCCAGACATGCACAGGCCAAGAGGGGGTCTAGAGGGAGAGGGCTGCACATTTCTGATCTCTTTTCCTTTTATGTAATGGACAATGGGAAGCTGAGATGAAATCAATCTCTGTGTGCAACAAGAAAGATGGGCTGATGAAGGTGGAGGATGGTGTGGTGCAGGTGACAAATAGAAGCTCTAGTGTGTGCCTGTGAGCTAAGTCGCTTCAGTTGTGTCTGACTATTTGTGATCCTATGGATTGTAGCCCGCCAGGCTCTTCGGTCCATGGGATTCTGCAGGCTAGAATACTGGAGTGGGTAGTCATTTCCTTCTCCAGGGGATCCCCACCCAGGGATTGAACCTGCATCTCCAGGATTGCAGATGATTTTTTACCACTGAGCCACCTGAAAAACCTTAGTCCCACTCTGGTGCTCTTTCTGCTATTTTATCTCTCTTTCTTTTTTAAGAGACTGGTCAATTCTGGGTTCAAAATTCCCACAAAAAATGTACCTCCACACAAAACTCTGGATCTGGAGCTTATTGAATCCTTTAGACTTTCCCTTCATCCTTCTTGCTGCCCAGTGGCACCTTTATTAACCAATTAAGTAGATGCACAAAGGATAGAGAACTCAACCTGCTTGGTTGCCTCATAATGCATCAACTGAGAAAGCATTTATGGATTGCCTACTGTGTGCCACCCATGGTGCCATGTGTTGGGAACACATAAAATGAAAACATGATCTTTGCCCTTGAGGAACTCTCAGTCCATGTCAGAAAGACTAGCTATGTACACACAGGAATATACTACAAGGCAGAGGAAGGCAGAAGGGATATGAGTCAGAACACAAGGATCATCAATAGTTTTGTCTTAAAGGTAGAGGGGCATCTTTTATCCCTTCAGACTACAGAGTGGAGAAGGATATGTAAATAAAAGGAGCCAGGATGAGTCTGGAGAAGAGGGAAGTGGAGAAAGTCCATTTCGACTTGACCTCAATGTTCTCAATAGATGTAGTATGTGAGGTTGCAGATAGAGAGTGAAGGGGTTTGAGGTTGAGGGCAACTGGAAAGAGTGGGGAGAAGATGCTGCAGAGGCCATGGCAGGAAGTCAATTGCTAGAAAAGTGTGAAAGGCTGCCAAGCATTTCTGAGGGCTCCACTGACACAAGAGAAGGTACTGTTGTTGGGAAGCTTCCTCAAACAATACTTGGCAGCCCAGGAGTGGGAGTAGGCAAAGCAGGTGGTGGGGTTTTCCAGGGTTGAACGTGGGCACTTACATCAGAATTTCTGGGGGTGAGGGCTGGGCCCAAAAGGAGGATGTGAAAGCACTGTTGATCTTGGGGTCCAGGTTGGAGAGCAAGCTGGAGAGGAGCTAGCCATTCCTGAGAAACAAATGATTTCCAAGACAATTTGGACCTTCCTTAAAGTGAGAGGTCCAAACTAGCTATAGATATGAATTTTGCACAGCATGGATTGCTTGATTCAAGGCTGTCGAGACAAATCTGGAGTCAGGGGGAGCAACCTGGGGATTGAAATATAGAAAAAAAAAAACCCTCCAAACTGTTAGCAATGTCATGCTACATCTACATGACTTTGTAGCATAGCATCCAACTCAAACAGAGATGGATTAGGCTGGATAATGGTGCCCACGCCCAGGGGCAGAGTTACTGGCATGGATACAGGGGGAATCAGGTAACTCCCCGGTTCATAGTTCCCTGAGGACATATTTTGTTCCAGTTCTTGGTTTTCTATACCTTCCCACTGGCACAATGTCATTTATGTTTTTATTATATCTCACTCTGCAAAGATGGGCACAATAAAGGACAGAAATGGTAGGGACCTAACAGAACAGAAGATATTAAGAAGAGGTGGCAAGAATAAACAGAAGAACTATATAAAAAAGATCTTCATGACCCAGATAATCACAATGGTGTGATCACTCACCTAGAGCCAGAAATCCTGGAATGTGAAGTCAAATGGGCCTTAGAAAGCATCACTATGAACAAAGCTAGTGGCTGT
>NW_011479793.1:4032-6210 GCF_000754665.1 Bison bison bison | reverse complement strand
CTTCTTCAAAAACGTGCTCTGATCTGCCTGATGCTGAAAAAATAAACAAAAATCCTTCCTCTGCTGCTCTCACCACTCCATCTCTCCACCACCCTTCCAGAACAAACTTAATATACATCACTCATTACCTCTACTTCCTCTCCTACCACTTTCCTCACCCCCTGGCCATCTGGGCTGGCCAACTCTCTTAAAAAAAAAAAATTATTTATTTGGCTCTGTTGGGTATTAGTTGCCACACACAGGATCTTTAGTTAAGGCCTCTGAATTCTTCACTGCAGCACGTGGGATCGTTTCCTGACCAGGGATTGAACTGGGGGTCCGCATATTGGGAGCATGGAGTTTTAGCTACTGGCCTACCAGGGAAGTCCCCCAAGTCTTCTGTCTTGAAAGTCCTCTCTGGAAAGTAACCAGTGACCCCTGCTAAATTCTGATCCCATAGGCCTCCTCTGCAGCTCTTGTCATTGTGAAACACACTTTCACCTTCTGAAACTTTCTCCCTGGCTTTCATTGCTCTATACTCTGGTGAGTCTTTTATCATCTCACCATCTTCTTCATTGGCCCCTTCCATTCTTCCCAAAGGCTCTTGCCTGTCCCTTGGTGATTTCATCCACCACCTACAGCTCCTACCACGTCCTCTGTAAAGACAAGGCATCACTCTAATTTATTTCTCAGGTCCTGTCAATTTCCCAAGTCATGTCCACAGCACTATTATTGGTCCCCTTAGGGACCAATAACCAAAGCTTATCTCAATCCCTCATTAGCTCTCCCCTGGATAATGGCAATAGCCTCTGGAGTTCTGAGTCCAGTCAGACGTTGCTGCAATCTCTCTTAACACTCTGGACAGTAATCTTCCTAAGTCTGATCCTATTGCTTCTCTGCTCAAAGCTGTAAATCGCTCCCCATTACTTTCGCAATGAAGCCCTTACTTCTTAACCAGGCATCAACAGCCCTTCACCATTCAGCTCCCACCTGTTTTTGCAGGCTTATTTTTCCCACTAAACACCCTTACCTGCCCTAGACTCTAAGCTGATGCTTAAATCCATCCTGTGCCCTCTCTCCACTAGGCTTCCAACCACATGGTTTCCTCACTAAAAATACCCTTCTCCTCCAGAACTCTCTACTAAGGTTGTATACATCCTTCAAAGCTCAACTCAAATCTGATCTCTTCTAAAAAGACTTCTCATGTTTCTCTTGATTGAGTTCATGTCTTCCTTTAAAAAAACAATTAAAAGTTTTGTTTTAGAATTTAGCTATAGATAGTTGAATTAATCATACCCCTCAGTTCAGGGCAAAAATCATATCATTAGCCCATATAAGGCCTTTCCTTTTATTTTTCAATTTTCCTTCCTTCAAATCTCCATTCTCATTCTTGTCACTTCACAAGAACCCTCTCTAAGGTATTTGATGTCTGTCCAGAATATCTATTTCAAGGAAATGGAAACCCACTACAGTGGGTCCAGACCCACGGGTCTGGAGAATCCTACAGACAGAGGAGCCTGGCGGGCTGCAGTCCATGGGGTCAAAAAGAGTTGGACATGACTGAGCAACTAAACAACAACAATCAGGCTATCTATCTCTGTCTATACCTATATCTCATCACTGACTCAATGGACATTAATTTGAGCAAACTCAGGGAGATAGTGGAGGACAGAGGAGCCTGGTGGGCTACAGTGCATGGAATTGTAAAGAGTCAGTCACGATTTAACAACTGAACAACAATACCTACACCTATGGGTATATCTATATCTATATTAACATCTATGTCTATCTTGTATTGTTGGTGTGTGGGTATTTAAATTGATGCAAATATTATTGGGTTATAGATTTCCATTTCTCATTTTTTTCATGAGAATGTTTTCAAGATCTATAATAGAAATTGCACAACTGTTTTACTGTTCCTAAACCTTGTTAGTATGCATAGAATGCATTTGCCTTGCTTTAAAAAATTTTTGTTTCATATTGGACTATAGTTAATTTTGCCTGGCTTTATAGGTATATCCCCTCACTGATGGACTACCTTGTTGTTGTTCAGTCACTAAGTCGTGTCCAGCTCTTAGTGACCCCATGGACTGCAGCATGCCAGGCTTCCCTGTCCTTCACTGTCTCTCTGAGTTTTCTCAAACTCATGTCCATTGAGTTGGTTATGCCATCTAACCATCTCATTCTCTGTTGCCCCCT
>NW_011479793.1:0-261 GCF_000754665.1 Bison bison bison | reverse complement strand
ATGGAGAACAGTGTGGAGATTCCTTAAAAAACTGGAAATAGAACTGCTTTATGACCCAGCAATCCCACTACTGGGCATACACACCGAGGAAATCAGAATTAAAAGAGCCACATGTACCCAGTGTTCATCGCAGCACTGTTTATAATAGCCAGGGCATGGAAGCAACCTAGATGTCCATCAGCAGATGAATGGATAAGAAAGCTGTGGTACATATACACAATGGAGTATTACTCAACCATTAAAAAGAATACATTTGAATCA
>NW_011479792.1:23861-25144 GCF_000754665.1 Bison bison bison | reverse complement strand
AGAATCCTTGCATCCCTGGGATAAAACATTCTGGGTCATGATGTATGATCTTTTTAATATGGTGTTGGATTCTGTTTGCTAGAAATTTGCTGAGGACTTTTGCCATCTATGTTTATCAGTGATATTGACCTGCAGTTTTCTTTTTTTGTGACATCTTTGTCTGGTTTTCACATTAGGGTGATGGTGGTCTCATAGCAATAGTTTGGGAGCTTACCTTTTTCTGCAATTTTCTGAAAGAGTTTGAGTAGGATAGGTGTTAGTTCTTGTCTAAATTTTTCGTAGAATTCACCTGTGAAGCCATCTGGTCCTGGGCTTTTTTTGTTGGAAGATGTTTGATTACAGTTTTGATTTTGGTGCCTGGGATGGGTCTGTTAAGTATTTCTATTTCTTCCTGGTTCAATTTTGGAAGATTATACTTTTTAAAGAATTTGTCCATTTCTTCCAAGTTGTCCATTTTATTAGTGTACAGATGCTGATAGTAGAGTCTTATGATACTTTCTATTTCTGTGTTGTCTGTTGTGATTTCACCTTTTTCATTTATAATTTTATTGATTTGATTCTTCTCCTTTTTTTTCTTGATGAGTCTGGCTAACAATTTGTCTATGTCATTTATCTTCTCAAAGAACCAACTTTGAGTGTTGTTGATTTTTGCTGTTCCCTCCTTCATTTCTTTTTCATTTATTTCTGCTCTGATTTTTATGATTTATTTTCCCTTCTATTAACCTTGGGATTCTTCTGTTCTTTATCTAGTTCCTTTAGGTGTAAAGTTAGGTTTTTTAGATGATCTCTGTCTTGGTTCATGATGTAGCCTTGTATTGCTGTGAACCAGCCTCTTAACACTGCTTTTACTGAATCCTATTGGTTTGGAGTTGTCGTATCTCCATTTTCATTTGTTTCTATGCATATTTTGGTTTCCTTTTTTTTTTTTTTCCTGTGATCTATTGGTTATTTTATAGTATGTTGTTTAGTCTCCATACGTTTGCATTTTTAATACTTTTTTCCCCTGTAGTTTACATCTAATCTTACCTCATTCAAGAAAAGATTATTGAAATAATTTCTTTTTTTTTTTTCAATTTACCAAGGTTACATTTATGTTCCAGGATGTGATCTTCCCTGGAGAATGTTCTGTGTGCACTAGAGAAAAAGGTGAAATTCATTACTTTGGGGTGAAATGCCTTATAGATAGCAATTAGGTCTAATTGTTCTATTGTGTCATTTAAAGTTTGTGTTTCCTTGCTAATTTTCTGTTCTAATGGAGGTGATGAAATTCCAACAGAGCTATT
>NW_011479792.1:16525-21727 GCF_000754665.1 Bison bison bison | reverse complement strand
ATTTTCAGATATGATACTACACATAAAAATGCTAAAATGCCACCAAAGAACTTCCAGAACTAATCAATGAATTTAGTAAATTTACAGGATATAAAATTAATACTCATAAGTTGCTTGCATCCTATGCAGTAACAATGAAAATTCAGAAAGAGAAATTAGGGGGAAAATTCCATTCAACATTGCAACAAAAAGAATAAAATACCTGAAATAAACCTACTTAAAGAGAAAAGAGATGGGAAATAACATCTAAGTCCAGCATTCTTGCCTGAGAAATGCCATGGACAGTGGAGCCTGGTGGGTCACAGTCCATGGGGTTGCAAAAGGGTCAGACATGACTTAGTGATTAAACAATAACAAGAAAGAGACAGAATACCTTTATGCAAAAAAGTATAAGACACTGATGAAAGAAGTCAAAGATGACAGAAACAGATGGAGAGATATACCATGTTCTTGGATATGAAGAATAATTATTGTCAAAATGATTATACTACCCAAAGCAAGCTCATAGTCAATGCAATACCTATCAAACTACACATGCATTTGTCACAGAAGTAGAACAATAGGAACAACAACAACAAAATCACAATTTGTATGTAAATACAAAAGACTCTGAATAGCCAAAACAGTCTTGAGAAACAAAAACAGAGCTGGAGAAATTAACCTCCCTGACATTAAATTATACTACAAAGCTACAGTCATCAAGCTAGTATGATACTGGCACAAACATAGAAATATAGACTAATGGAACTGCATAGAAAGTCCAGAGATGTACTCACACACCTATGATCAACTTATCTTTGACAAGAGAGACAATAATATGCAATAAAAACAAGACAGCCTCTTCAGTAAGTGGTGTGGGAAAACTGGACAGCTACATGTAAAAGAATAAAATTAGAACACTTCCTAACACCATCAACCAAAATAAACTCAAAATGGATTAAAGATGTAAATGGGAAGTCAGAAATTATAAAGCTCTTAGAGGAAAATACAGGCAGGACACTCTGACACAAACTGCAGCAAGATTCTCTCTGACCCACCTCCTAGATTAATGGAAATAAAAACAAAAATAAACAAATGGAACCTAATTAAACATAAAAGCTTTTGCACAGCAAACTATAAACAAGATGAAAAGACTACCCTCAGAATGAGAGAAAATAATTGCAATCAAAGGAACTGACAAAGGACGTTCCTCTCCAAAATATATAAGCAGCTCATATAATTCAATATCAGAAAAACAAAAAATCTAACCAAAAAGTGGGAAGATCTAAACATACATTTCTTCAAAGAAGACATACAGGTGGCTAATGAACACATGAAAAAATGCTCCACTTTGCTCATTATTAGAGGAATGGAAATCAAAACTACAGTGAGGTATCACCTCACACCAGTCAGAATGGCCATCATCAAAAATCTACAAACAGTACTTTCTGGAGAAAATATAGAGAAGGGGAAACCCTCCTGTACTGTTGGTAAGAATCCAAACTAATATAACCATTATGGAAAATAGTGTGGAGATTCCTTAAAAAAACTAGGAGTATCTGTCATATGACCCAACAATCTCACTACTGGGTATATACCTTGAGAAAACCATAATTCTAAAAGACATATATACCCCAATACTCATTGCAGCACTATTTACAATAGCCAGGACATGGAAACAATTTCGATGTCCATCAACAAATTAAAGGATAAAGAAAATGAAAGTTTAAAGTTTAGTCACTCAGTAGTGTCTGACTCTTTGGGACAGCATGGACTTTAGCCCACCAAGCTCCTCTGCCCATGGGATTTTCCAGGCAAGAATACTGGAGTGGGTTGCCATTTCCTTCCCCAGAATATCTTCCTGACACAGGGGTTGAACACAGGTCTCCCACATTATAGGCAGATGCTTTACCATCTGAGCCACCAGGGAAGTTAAGGTATGGTACATATATGCAATGGAATATTAGTCATAGAAAGGAGCAAATTTGAGACAGTTGAAGTGAATTAAGTCAGAAAGAGAAAAACAATTATCATATAGTAATGCATATATATGGAATCCAGAAAAATGGCACTGATGAACCTAACAGAGAATGAATCTGGGGACACAGTGGGGAAAGGTGAGGGTAGGATGAACTGAAAAAGTAGCATTGACATAAACACACTATCATGTGTAAATTAGATAATGGGGTGTTTATGCATAACACAGAGCTACCACCTGGTGCTCTATGAGGACCTAGAGAGGTGGGATGTGGGAGGGGAGGCAGGCTCAAAAGGAAGGGGATATATGTATATAATTATGACCGATATGTCTTGTTACCTGGAAGAAACCAACACAACAGTGTAAAGCAATTTTCCACCAATTAAAAATTAAAAAAAAAATGAGAAGACAAAAAAACTAAGATCATGGCAACCATTCCCATTTCTTCATGGCAAATAAAAGGGGAAAAAGAGGAAGTAGTGACAGATTTTATTTTCTTGGGCTCCAAAATCACTGTGTATGGTGACTGCAGCTATGAAATTAACATATGCTTAATCCTTAAAAAAAAAAAAAAAAAAAAAAAAAGAGAGAAACATAGACAGTGCATTAAAAAGAAGAGACATCACTTTGCCGACAAAAGTCTGCACAGTTAAAGCCATGCATGTTCCAGTCATGTATGGATATTAGAGTTTAACCATGAAGAAGCCTGAACGCCAAAGAATAGATACTTTTGAATTATGAGGATGGAGAAGATACTTGAGAATCTCTTGGATTGTAAAATTAAACCAGTCAGTCCTAAATAAAGCAACCCTGAATATTCACTAGAGGAGCTGATGTTGAAGCTGAAGCTCCAATACTTTGTCCACCTGATGTGAAGAGCTGACTCATTGGAATGAACCTTGATGCTGGGAAAGATTGAAAGCAAAATGAAAAGGGGGTGGCAGAGGATGAAATGATTAGATAACAACATCCATTCAATGGACATGAATTTTGAGGAAACTCTACAAGACAGTGGAGGACAAAAGAGCCTGGCATGTCATAGTCCATGAGGTCACAAAGAATTGGACATGACTTAGTGTTTTAGTTTAGTTTCAGAAATACAACATATTGATCCATCGATTACATACTTAGAAAATAATCTCCACTATAAGCCTAGCACGGAGAAGGCAAATGGCACCCCACTCCAGTACTCTTGCCTGGAAAATCCCATGGACGGAGGGGCCTAGTGGGTTTCAGTCCATGGGGTCGCTAGGAGTTGGACATGACTGAGCGACTTCATTTTCACTTTTCACTTTCATGCATTGGAGAAGGAAATGGCAATCTACTCCAGTGTTATTGCCTGGAGAATCCCAGGGACAGGGGAGCCTGGTGGGCTGCCATCTATGGGGTCGCACAGAGTCGGACACGACTCAAGTGACTTAGCAGCAGCATAAGCCTAGCAACTATCAATCCCCATACAAAGTCATTACAGTATTAATGAACATATTTATTATGCTTTATGTTAAAACACTCAAATTATTTATTTTATAGATATGTTTGTGTCTTTAATTCTATTTCTGTATTTCAGACATCCTCTCAACCCTCTACCCTTTGGCAAAAACCTTTGTTTTCTCTGTACCTAAGAGTCATGCTTACTTCTATTTTGTTTTTTGTGTAATCATTTTGTGTGAACTTTTAAGTGAGATTATATGGTATTTATCTTTCTCTAATTAATTTCACTTAGTGAAATACATTCAAGATCCATCCATGTTATCACAAATTGTGAGATTTTATTACTTTTACATTTGAGTATTATTCCAGTGTGTGTATGGGATGATAAAGTTCCCTACAAGTTTTATGTTACTGTCAATTTCTCTCTTTATGTCTTTTTCTTTCTTTTTTTATTTTTTTTTTTTCTTTTAACTTTGGCCATGCCATGTGGCAGGTGAAATCTTAATTCCCTGACTAGAGATAGAAGTCATGTTCCCTGAAGTGGGATCACGGAGAGCTAACCACTAAATTACCAGGGAAGTCCCTTTACCTTTATGTCTGTTAACATTTGCTTTATGTATCTAAGTACACAAAGTTCCTCTGTTGTGTGCATATATATTTACAAACACTATATCTTCTTCCTGAATATATCCCTTTACCACTGTGTAATGTCTTTCTTTTTCTTTTTAGTGCAATCTTTTTTTTAAAGTCTCTTTTGTCTGATATATGTATTGCTACCTCAGCTTTCTTTTGATTTTTGTTTTCATGGAATAATTGTTTGTACTCCCTCACTTTCAGTGTCTTTAGGTCTAAAGTTATCTCTTTTAGGGAGCATATACATGGGTTTCATTTTCATTTCAGGGCTTCCCTGTGGGTTAGAGGTTAAAGCGTCTACCTCCAATGAGGGAGACCTGGGTTCGATCCCTGGGTTGGGAAGATCCCCTGGAGAAGGAATGGTAACCCACTCCAGTATTCTTGCCTGGAGAATCCCATGGACGGAGAAGCCTGGTAGGCTATAGTCCACAGGGTCTCAAAGAGTCGGACATGACTGAGCGACTTCACTTTCACTATCACACATGGGTTTATGGCTAACAAACACATAAAAAGATGTTGAACATCACTCATTATCAGAGAAATGCAAATCAAAACCACTATGAGGTACCATCTCACACCAGTCAGAATGGCTTCTATCCAAAAATCTACAATGCTGAAGAGGGTGTGGAGAAAAGGGAACCCTCTTACACTGTTGGTGGGAATGCAAACTAGTACAGCCACTGTGGAGAACAGTGTGGAGATTCCTTAAAAAACTGGAAATAGAACTGCCTTATGATCCAGCAATCCCACTGCTGGGCATACACACTGAGAAAACCAGAAGGGAAAGAGACACGTGTACCCCAATGTTCATCGCAGCACTGTTTATAATAGCCAGGACGTGGAAGCAACCTAGATGTCCAACAGCAGATGAATGGATAAGAAAGCTATGGTACATATACACAACGTAGTATTACTCAGCCATTAAAAAGAATACATTTGAATCCGTTCTAATGAGGTGGATGAAACTGGAGCCTATTATACAGAGTGAAGTAAGCCAGAAGGAAAAACACCAATACAGTATACTAATGCATATATATGGAATTTAGAAAGATGGTAACAATAACTCTGTGTACGAGACAGCAAAAGAGACACTGATGTATAGAACAGTCTTATGGACTCTGTGGGAGAGGGAGAGGGTGGGAAGATTTGGGAGAATGGCATTGAAACATGTAAAATATCAT